>NW_020230432.1:45000-127500 GCF_003227715.2 Harpegnathos saltator | reverse complement strand
GTCTCCTCGTCGTGGCGGATAGTGCACTTCAGCGCGCTCTCGCCGTTGAATCGCGCGGCGACGTCTCGCCTGCGAAAGCTTTCAACGTCCGCCGTGCAGACGTGGTTCACTTCCCGCCCGGCGAAACTCGGGCATTCTTCGCGCTATAACCGCGCCTCTGCGATATGAATGAATGAGCGAACGGCTGATAAAAAGGTTGTTCTTCGGACCGTCGACCGCCACCGCCGCCGGATGAAGATCCGACCAAGCAACGGTGGGCATTAAAATTTCCAAGTGACGGGCGCGTGATGGATCACGATGCTCGAATGAACGAGCCCGTTGTACGACCGCCTGACATTACGAAACGCGCGCTCCACCCCCGCTGGAGAACCCGACCGACGCGTCATTGTTGCGATTCCCCGGGTAAGCGACGTGAAAGCGCGGCCCGTGGAAAATCGCCTTGCCGAAAAGCCCGGCGAAAACCCTCGTCACGTTTCACCGGCGAAATTCCGCGCGTGCGCGGCACGGAGGAAAGAAGCGACGAGGAGAGAATCAGCGCGCGGCCCGATACGCGATAATTCGCCCTCTCGCGCGTTCACGGAGAAGCGTCTCTCTCTCTCTTTCTCTCTCACACACACACATCGCCGCGCTGCTATATATTTATTTATTTATGTATATTTGCGCGACGTATTTATTATATCCACAACATGCGACCGGGCTGACACGCGTCGTTCATGTCGTCGCGTGACGAGAGAGAGAGAGAGAGAGAGAGTATATAGGACGTTCACAGAAATCGGAGATACATTTCCAGGATGATAGACTCCTCGGCGTGGTAAACCGATAACCGGCCGGCGTAAACCGATTTGCATTTAACGTTTTCCGGTAAATAACCCCGCGTTTGAATTATTGGCAGTTTTCGCGGTTCGTTGCGTGCGGGCGATAAAATCCTTTGTGTACGGGACCGCATTTTTTTCTCTCTCCGCGTTGTTCGTATCGCTTTACGCGCGAGCCCACTCGATTAAATCGCGACCCGATTCCGCGCCGCGCCGAGTCAAGCCGAGCCGAGCCGAGCCGAGCCGCGCGACAAGCGATGCTGCACGCCATTGTAACTTAACCCTCCGCGCGAACACCGACACGATATTTCGCCTCCCATCCTCTTTTTCCCTCTCTGCGTCGTTCCTCCTCCGACCGAAATCATCTTTTTGAAATACTAGCTCGGACCGGAAGCGCGCGCGCGCGCGCGTGCGAGGTGGTTTCGCTCCAACGAGGATGTCACGGAGGCGGTTTCGGGACGAGGTCGTAACTAAGCCGTAACAGCGTCGGGATTAATTGGAGAGAGAACGCGGCGAGAGAACGAGGATGAAATAGAAAGGAATAATAGTAATTCGTGCAAAAAGGAAAGAGGGAGAGGGAGAAAGATAGAGAGCGAAGACAGGCAGCGAGAGAGAGAGAGAGAGAGAAAGAAAGAGAGCGAGAGAGCGAGGTGAGATAAATCATTTTGACAGGATATTAATATAAAAAAGATAGCGACGAAAAGGTAGTCTCGCGCGGGATAAAACTTGGAAAATCGTTCTCCGAGTAGAGTAAATTCGAGCGGACGAATCGAATTTCAGCGCGATATTAGTAGAGCAAAAGAGAGAAGGAAGAGAGAGAGAGAGAGAGAGAGAGAGAGAGAGAGAGAGAGAGAGGGAAATAAAGAAATAAAGCACGAGCGAGCGAGAGCGGTCGTTTTTTCATCCTTCAAAGTGGGACGGCAAATTCGAACGGATGAATCTCATTTCGGCGAGGTATTCGCCCCGCGGAATAAGAAAGAGCGGAAGAACAGGAGGAAGACAGGAGGAAACGTCTAACAAGGAACGCCGCGCTCATTACCGAAACGCCCCCGCGTACATCCACCTTCCTCTTACTCCTCCCTCTGGTCTGGCTCAACCAAGCCCCTTGGCCCTGTCTTCCCTGTCCGTGTCTCGTCAAGTACGGTGATTCGCGACGTCGCGATAAACCTGTCTCTCGTCTCTTCCTTTGTGCCCGGTAGCGCCGAGCTCTCGTTTCCATATCGCATAAGTTACGAGCGAGCGCGCATCTAAGCGCGCGAGCGTCTTCAATACGACGACGAAGACGCAACGCAGAAGAGGACGCGGGGCTATTAGTCACGTTTATGGACTCCTTGTCCGACGAGCGCGATCCCGCGATGAGAATCGATTTGCGGCAGGAACCACCGCACGCGGGATGGAACAGCAGGCAAGCAGGCAGGCAGACCGGCGAGAGAGGGCGAGGGGGGAATAAAGCATGTCGCGCTTATCGCTAGGCTGCCGGCGACGGGAAACGAGAAGCCGGCGGAGTTGCTACTTTGTGCCCGACCCCGTGGATGTTGCAGAGACCACACCGAGCTACAACAGCGCGCGCGGAGCCCATCGCTCTCTCCCGTTTCGCTATTATTAAACTCATTATTAAGCAACGACCGCGGTGGGAAGAGAGAGAGAGAGAGAGAGAGAGAGAGAGAGGGAGCAGAAAGGGAGAAAGCGGCTACTTGTAGCTCGCGATAAGGGTATTCTCTCGTTGAATCTTCGAGCCAACGCGTGGCTGTGACGCATCGATCGGCCGCTTTTACGCGGTATCTCCCGCTGCCGGACGATGGAAAATCGCGATTCGGGCGATCTCCTCCCCTCCCCTCCCCTCCCCTAGCAGAAATCGGACCTGCAACGTCACGTTCTCTCGCGGAGCGTGACGCGGAAAGTTTGCCCACCGCGAAGGTCTGGCAAGTGTCACTTCGGCGGTATCGTTGTTCGACGACTCACCCGGGAGATCGATCGAGAGATCGATCGGAGCGTGTCGGATGAGAAGCCCGACGTGGTACACGAGCGGAACAGAACAGACGACTGTGCCGATCTCATCTCATCCGTTCTAATTCCACTCTGTCTACGAGGGCTCCCGAGCGGGGATTTCTCGCTGCAGAAATCGCATGGATATTTTCGCTTAGAAACACGCGGCCGTATACATCCGAGCGGAATCCTTTATTGGACGGCGCTCTGATCAAAGTCTCGAATTCTGAAACTCCCTCCGAAACGTTGACTCGATTGCCGAGCAAAAGTCTCGCTAATTGGAGGGCTCACCGGAACGCGTTTGAATCGTCCGCTGCAAATTAAGCTGGCGCACGTTCAAACAAACGTGGATTTGCAAAAAAAAAGGGAAGAATAAAAAAGAGAAAGGGGGAAAATCGCGCCGGGGTATTTTCCCTGATTTTTGCGAGTTAAGCTCGCAGCTGGCGAGGCTCCGTTCCGAAAAGGATCGATCTTTCCGAGATTAAAAATCGCAAATTCCTCCCAAACTTGCAAAAACATTACGGACAATTCCTAAGCATTATCCCTTCTCTTCTGTAATTCAGACGAAATAAATTTATCTCTGTTTACTAAACGGATCAATATTATTACGGTAAGGTCAGTCAATCGTATTAGACGACTTATCAGAGAAAAACTAACAAGGAATTGTCGAATAAAAAGATCTGTACATTGCAGATGTATCTGTAATAAAATATATATCTCTTAACTGTCACCCTCGCGAACTCGTCACTCTCCTCTCTCTCTCTCCCTCCTCCCCTCTCTCTCTCTCTCTCTCTCTCTCTCTCTCTCTCTCTCTCTCTGGAAAACCTCTATCTTTCGCTCTTGCTCGGCCTGTCAACGATCCGGTAGAAGCTGTCGAGCGAACAGATGCCTGCGATGTCTCGCCGGCGGCAACGAGAGACAGAGAGAGAGAGAGAGAGAGAGAGAAAGGGGGGAAGAGAGAGACGGTGAAGTTGAGAGAACACGAAGAAGCGACGTCAGTCAACGTCATCGGCCTGTCGCAAGATCGGTCCGCGCGAGAGACTGACGCCGAAAAGTTAGTCGAGCGCGTTAGTCGATAGTCCGCAACTGCGAGACCTATTAGGCTTGAAGTGCCGTGACTCTCTCCTCTCTGCCCCCCTCTTTCTCTCGCCCTGCCTTCCTCTCTCGATCTCTTCTGTCTCTGTCCCTGTCTCACCCTCGCGGCTTCTCTTTGCGGCTGGATGCGCAGTCGTTGGCGAAGTTTACGTCCCCCCTTCCTTCTCCCTCTGCCGGTTATCAATGGCAGTCGCGGGGCTGCCGCATTATGAACTTATCACGGAGACAGTCGCGGACAACTTCGCTATTAAAGTTCCAGCGCGAGCAGTGTTACTGACTCTCCTCCGTTCTCTCTGTGTGTGTCTGTCTCTCTCTCTCTCTCTCTCTCTCTCTCTCTCTCTCTCTCTCTCTCTCGTGTCCTCTTCCCTCCTCCGTTCCGCCCTCCAACCGTCTGGCTTTTCTTCCTCTTCCTCGTCGTCGGTCTCGTCCGCTTCACGGAAGCGATACGCTAGCTCTTCCTATCCACCGCCTCGGGGATCCCGGCGAACAATGGCAAGGACAAACGCGGGGCTGCAGCAGCCTAATCTGGTTTCGGACCGTGATAGAGCTAACTGTCCGGCAGAATCGACCGGAGCCACTTTTCAATATTAAAGCGAGAATCGAACGGGCGGCTTCTCCAACTCCGGGAGGGCTCTCAATCTTGAGTTTCTCCTCGTTTGGAAGCCGCCTCGCGATCCACTTGTTTGACAAGAACGGATTATCGAAAGTGAAATATCGCAGTCGAACAAGTTACATCGCGATATGAGAGACGATCGAGATCGCGGAAGGTCGGAACAAGCAAAGTGTCAGTAACGCACTCGGGCGAATTTCTCGGCGATGTTCTCGGCTCGGTTTAGATAATCAAAGTTTTCTCAGAAAATTCCTTTCGCGGTGGGAATTCTTTTCGAGATTCTTTGTAATTTATCTGTCTCTCTCTCTCTCTCTCTCATGCGCACATCAATTTATATACCCCCATCCACACACTAATACGCTAATACACATAGAACGTTTTAGCGCCCGATCAAATTGAAATTTTCCCAATATAATGTTTGTTATATACGTGTGATTTAAACATATTCCCGTAATCGAAGAGTCGGTATTCAATAAACTTTATTCAACGAACCTTATCCGACGAGCTAAACGCTAAATAATGGATTTATTGAAAGAAGCGGATCTACGCACAGGAACTTCCATTATCAATGAAATCTCTTGCTATCTATCTTTCTGTCTCTCTTTCTCTTTCCCTCTCACTCTCTCTCTCTCTCTCTCTCTCTCTCTCACACTCAGTTCATCGGCGATCCTTCGAGTTCACCGTGCCGCCGGAGGGTCGATAAAAAGCCGTTTTAATTGGCCGGGAATCGTGAAAACTCGACGACGACTTTTCAGCTTTGTCGCTGCCTCCTGGAGCGTTAAGCGCCGATATAAACGCGATATTGCCGTATCGCGCTTGCGCGCGCGTTTTAATCCTTTATTGCACGCTGCCGAGGAGAAATCGTCGACACGGTTTTCGTCGTTTATTATCCGCGCCGCTCGCGGATTTATATTGCGAATAGGGACCCCCCTCCGCGATCCCTGCCCCGTTCGCGTTCTCTCCGATCGTTAATTAATTTTGTCTTCTTCTTCTTCTTTCCAGGTACGTAATTTCATCAGCGATTACTTCTCGCACGCGCAGACGCAGTGGAAAACCACCAAGGGAGGATGCATTCATCGCAGTATGTTTATCCTGTAACGATTATCAAGAGCGAGTTCGTTTCCCATTTTAACGAACAATAATAATATTCAATATATAATTATTGTTGATACTGTGCAATTCAGTATTCGCGTGAATAATGTAAGCCTGACAAGACCTATGTGACATGAACCGCTTTTACGCGAACGCCAGCTCTATCAAGTACCGCGAAACGTGGCGATTTCGCGCGTGAGAGCGGCGTACGATTCGCGACGCACGATCTCTAATTTCTCGTTAAATGGAAAATTAGCGGGTTAATCTGCCCGCTTTATTAACCCGGCGCAGAAATCGCGTTCTTTCTTTCGTCGCGAACCGCCGAGATCTCTTCGCGCGCGTGCGCGCGCGTGTGAGAGAGAGGCGGAGACTAATTAAAAACTTGGAGCCGTAGGATGAAGCTCGCGGCGTGTTTCTGGACACTCTCCGCTCCTCCTCCATCACCTCCGAGCCGCCGGAAAGGCGCGACTTAATTAACTCACCGCGAAGAATGAACCGCGCTATCCCCGCGGTATTCTTAATATATCTTTCGCCGCGTTTTAACTTGGCGCCCGCGGGGGGGGGGAGCCCGCGAAAAGTCGCGCTCTTTCGCGCGATTTATATATTCCCGGAGCTTTCGGGCGAGACTGGCGTCTCTCTCTCTCTCTCTCTCTCTCTTCTCCCCTCCCTTTCCCTCTCTCTCTCTCTCTCTCTCTCTCTAATTGACGCAATTACAATCGCTTGTCTTTCGCGTAGCGCGTGCTCGCATACTGAAGAGCGATTTCGCGCCCATTCACGTCCGCTTATTCCCGTCGCGACGGGATATTCCACCTAAAGCGGAAATTTTCCGGCGAATGAACAGCGCGCGGAATAATTCGCGCGACGACACGAGAGGGAAATCTGTGGCGAGGCAGCTCTCCTTCTCTCTCTGTCCCCGTCCCTTCTTCCTCCCCCCCTCCTCCGTTTCTCCCTCATCTTCCGTTTCGCGAGAAGAATTTGTAATCTTAAAATTTTTGCACGCAAATGAATCTCGACGGCGTACAGACGTTCCCGAGCGTTTTCAAGCACGATGCATGTTGGATTGTATTAAAGCTGTATATTTGTTGTTGCACGGAAGATTCGACGATTCTTTCTGAAAAAAATATTTCTCGGATGCGCGTCGAGTATTTTTATAAGAATCTCGGGTCGTACTCGTTTCGGCGAGAATGTTTTGCAAATTTGTCAAGAAAGGGAGACAGATATCAACGCACGGCGAATGAAATATCCGGCTCACGGAGAGATGCGATTTTTTAAAATATTCGCAGAGAATGTATATAGTTTCCAAAAGCGGAACGCTTTGTCGCGATATTCGCGTTGTGTAACACTGAGACACTCGAAAAGAGACACCGAATATTTCCAGCACCCGCTCTCAAATTTAACGGGCGTGTTTGTATCTTAACTTTCTTTCGCTTTAAACGGAAGTTTAGTTCTACGGGATTGTTTAAAAGACTGTTTGTTCCACGCGATTCCCTAATTGTTTCGAGCCACGTGCAAAGTGCGCGATCATACCGGAATGCTTGGAAGCTGTGGATACTTTTCAACAAGACCGCCTTGCAAGAGCGGAAACTTCAGTTACGACGGAGATTACGTCCGCCGACGCGCCTAGCATATTTTATACGTCGAACTTTATCATACCGTGTTCGCGGTTTCCCTTCTTTTTTTTTTACGCGGAACTCCTTCCTACTCCGTACATGAGCAACGAACTTCATCGAAGGACCTTAACGTCTTACTTTCTCCGCGGCTTTCGATCTCCGGCGAGTATGTCCTGAGGATCGATCTGGAGTAGAGATGAGAGAGAGAGAGAGAGAGAGAGAGAAAACATTCGAAAAATCGCGAGGACAAAAGTACGATTGTGCGAAGGGGCAGGGGAACATTGAGGAGAAGGGGAAGGTCGGATTCCGCGTCGGGAAGTAATATCGGGAGAGCGGTGAGTTTTCTGGTATCAGCTGCGAGCAACAGCTCCTAATAAAACGGGATATAATCTCGATACGCCATAAAGTTAGTTGGCCTACATATTCGCCGGCCATAAGCGAAACCAAAGCCCGCCGGGTCCCGTATTAACCCCCGAATGAATAGAAAATATCCCCTCGGAGGGATGCTTCTCCCTCGAGCGTGCGCGAGGGTGTGCCGCATATCGCCGCATATCCGCAGCCGAGAATCGTCCCTGTTGTCGCAGAATGTGATTCGCAAATGTCGCTTGTGGGCGGTCTATCGGCAGAGAAATACGTGACACGATAAAACGATACTCAGCTATTTATCTTTCCCCCGAGTCACGTTCCGCGACCGCGCGTCAAGCGCTTCCACATGTCACACGTATTCGCAAAAGAAAACGTACGAAAAGACAGAAGAAGATCGCGCGTAGTCTCGTGTCTCTACGTCGATTCGTTCACGAGTTACGACCTTTGAACGCCCGGCACGTTCGCTGCACGCGCGTGAGTCGCGGCAGCGGCCGAGCACGTGGTCGGACGGCCGCATGGGCGCACTGCGCATGCGCGCGCAAGAACGGCCGACCACGTGCTCGGTGAATGACCGCGCGGCTGAGCGGCCAGCTGATGGGGCGCGGTGGTGGGGGCAAGGCCGAATAGCAGCCGGGCGTCGCGTGAGGGCGTAGAGTACATTTAAAGCGCCGACTTTCGCGCGTTTCTTAGCCTTCTATGATCTGAGCTGCTTGAGCGAGAACGTGGCTCGATATAACTCCGGTCGATATATGTCGTCGCTTGAAATGCGATACGCCACCCGGGAGGTAATCCCGTAAACGTGCGACTGTTCTTCTCCGAAATGAGGATTAATTGGTAACGTTAGATCATCGCGGTAGAAAATACTAATGGTCCTCAGGTCGGAGTGGAAATTAATCTTTGATAAGCTCCGAGACAGGAGAACCATCTGGCTGGGTCGGTGATATCTATTAGTAGATTGATATTGATAGAGCGCTAATCCTGCGATTTCTAATGGATACAAAGTTGGCGACTTCAGTCGCCAACGCGAGCGCTCTCTCGTACCTCGTGCATGAATGTCGGCGGAATTTTTAACGAAGACGTTTCTTATCTTTCCTACTTTCGCGCGACTCCGAACACCAAAGTCTCGTGAAGATTTGAAGACGATATCGAATGTTTTAATTGGGCAGTAATTTAAGGAGAGAAAATTGCGAATAACTTTGAGAGTTGAAAATTTACTTTGGCCGGAATATCTCGCTCCCCCCGTCCTCCCTCCGTCTCTTTCTGCCGTGGCATTAATTCGAAAGCTCGACAGATTTTCGATAGCCTCGCGGTAAAGTTTCATTGTGAGTTCCACATAATAAGATTTACTCAGGTAGATCCGAACTATCGGTTATCAGCAAAGAAAGTTATAACGTCGAGAACGGGGAGAACACACGGGGGCGCTCGCGTGTCTGGCGGAGCGAAGTCGGGACAACTTTATCTCGGATAAAGCGCGCGGCTACGTATACGGCTCGCGATGCGTGCCGCGTCGATTCCTTCCCGTCGCCGTCCGCCGCCGCGGCGTAACAGCAAACACGCAATTCCGACTGAGCAAACTTCTGCTAATCTCCGGCCGATTAAGCACGCGATTCAGCTACACTGCCGCGACGTGGCGTGGCGTGCCGTGCGTCGGTCTCGAGTGTGCGCGTGCTTCCTTCTCTTCCTCTCCTCTCTTTCTCAGACAAGCGATATCAATTGGACTTTCTTTCGATGCGGCCGAGATCGAACGAGACGGTAGACTCGTTAGAGAAAGTCGCATCGAATCGAAGAATTTGGTATCTCGAGTCGAATCGTCTAGAAACGCGAGAAACGCTCCACAACGGATATCTAAAATGCGATACGTATTTGTCGTATTATTGATTACGGCTTCGGCTTATCGAATGTTTCCACGAGATTTTCGGAAATAATTTGCGACGCGACGGTAAGAAAAGCGTCCCGTTTTCTTTAAAGTGACACTCGCGCGAATTCGGCTCAAGTGCAACACATCCATCGTTCACTCCGCGTATTTACTCCCCCCCCCTCCTTTTCCCTCCGCAGCTCAATCGAGTTTTCGCGTCTTCCGCGGAAAAGCCTTCGCGACGGAGCATCCGAATAGCGAGACGATCGGGACGAGAAGCGGGCGAAACGAGGAAACGCTTTTCCCGACTTTCCCCGACTTCGAAATCGCGCGCGAACAATTAAATTCACCAGGCCACGCGACGTGCACGTGCCTGATGCCGATCGTTCCTTTGTGTTGATCAATATTAATTTCACCGCTTGGCACGCGAGCGCCGATATTAATTAATCGCGCGATGTCAAATCGTTAGGAATTAACGAGTCGATTCGTGAGCGCGCGCGCTCTTGTTCCCCCCCCGCGTCCTCCTCGACGAAGCGAACGATTTTCCGCGACGGCGAGGAGCGCAGCCTGTAAATTTTTCGCAAATGTCTCGAGGATTCGCGCGACAGACGCGCACGCGTATTGTCGCACGGAGGCGAAAATCGTCCGGCGAGCGAGTCGACTTTTGCTCGTCGGCACGCGCGGTAATCGCGCACTGCTAAAAGAAGACGCACAAGCGAGACGGCGAGCCGAGGCTGGGCGGAGGGGAGGGAGAGCCGAGAAGAACGGGTCTCCTCGCCGCTGTTCCAATAGAATAACTTAGTAGCCTCGTTTATCCTTCCGCTCGAGCTCGCCGGCTCGACCCGCTCGCGCTTCGTTTGTTCTCGAGCGCGGCGGACGATTAATTAACGAGCGCTCGACAAACGATCGGAGTGCCGTGTAGACTACGACGACGACGACGACGACGACGACGACGACGACGACAGCGAGGAGGAGGAGGTGGGCGAAGAGGACGTGGAGGACGAGGGGGATGCAAGGGAAGCGGCGTCGCGAGGGCGTCGCGAGGGCGCCGCTCAGACCGTGTGTACTCGGGCATCTGTCCCGCGCCTAAT
The DNA here is from genome assembly GCF_003227715.2 of Harpegnathos saltator. Classification (NCBI taxonomy): domain Eukaryota; kingdom Metazoa; phylum Arthropoda; class Insecta; order Hymenoptera; family Formicidae; genus Harpegnathos; species Harpegnathos saltator. The sequence goes on along the minus strand of NW_020230432.1, from coordinate 116,983 downwards.
TAAACCCGAGTTGAATCATTACTGCGACTACCGGGAGCCTAGAACGGCTCGTCCTCCCGCCGACAGGATAATACTGTCTCTGAGCGGCGCTCGCAGTTCATTCAGGATGATCCCCGGCGCGGCCGTTTCGCCGGCGAAGCTACTAACGAACGGGGAAAGATCGGGCGCAGGGTTGCGAGTTAACGACGCGAGTTTCCAAACTCCACCGGTGGGGATTTGAAAGAAATATCGTTGCTTAGGCTGTATGCCCCCTCCTCCCTTTTTAACACGACCTTTCCGCGTGTAGAAAATTAATCCGGTCGGTATAAAAAGAAGAATGTCTCCCGCGCGAGATATTTTAATTCCGGGTATCGCGTCGTCGTTTGGATTTATTCTTCAGGAATTTCAAGAATTTCGAGAAGGAAAGGGGACGAAATTAATTTCTCCCCCTAATATTTTTCTTCGACGTCGTTGTCACAAAAAGGTTAGGTCTACACTCTACTATTGTGTCAAGTGTTACGTCACGCATTCGTCGCTGTAGAGCCCGTGCAAAAGAGAGGCAAGAGTGGACGGAGTCGAGGGAGTCCGGCACAATGATCCACGCAGGTCGTCGCTTAGCGTTTGCCCAGCCGGTTTGCAACAGCTGATTCATGAATTAATATCACCTCGTCCTCACGCGGATCTGTCGCGCGATACGTCGCTCGCTTGCTCGCTCGCATTTACGCACGCACGCACGCACGCACGCACGCTCGATGCACCGCGAATTATCGGCTCGCTTCTCGACGCTACTAGAACGCTACTAGAGAAGTAATTATCGCAAAGCAATTGCCAACGGTCTATTCATAATCCGCGCCGGATCCCAATCGGGAGACGCGACTGAGCCCATTACGCGGATTATATGCACTCACTTAGAAGCGAATTAGACGCTCCTCTCGCGATCACCGATGTTGATCTACGAACTGCTACGTGCTCGGAGCACGATATATGTATCTCGCGACTCAAATGCGACTTAATTAGATGCGCGAGTGCCGCCGCCGCCACGACGGATCTTCCTCTCCCGTGACGCAATTCCCGACGTCGCGCGTGTACGAAGCGTCGCGAAGCGAAGCGAGCGCGCGATTTAACTCGCTGCCGCGATTCGTAATTAACATCGACGCCGATGCCGCGATCGAAATCGGGAGCAATCGCGCGACTCCTGTTCGCGGGAGGCCTGCGAAAATTCGGTTACCGGTGTGGCGCGCGTTGCATTAACCCAGATTTTGCGTATCTTGAGGGTTCACGTGCCGATCCTTTCCACGCGCGATAAAGGGGTGTCTCTCGCAAAACTTTATCGCGTCCATCTTGAAAATGACAAGACTAATTTCTTTTTCTGTTAATATATACGTCGCGATAAAATGTTGGATTCGTATTCTACCATTACGGTAACTCGATGAGATATTTTAATTCCGATCGTCGATGTGTCCTCCGATCGGGAAACGAGGATCAGGAACAGTCGAGATCGAAGATTGACGTTCAAAGGCGATGCGAATACGAATTCGGCCGTAACGCAACGCGAAGAAAATCGGGCTTCTCTCCACACGGAGATTTCTTCTCTTCCGAGATTTAGATCCCTACCTCCAACGCTGTACTACTCTCTGTGCGACCCGCCAGAGTCCATTAATTAATTCGCGTCCCATCAATAAAACTCCAACTCGCCGAGCGGAGGCCAAGTTTGGAAAATGGCCGCCATCGCCAAGTCACGGGGGATGCGGCGGCGGCGGCGGTGGATGCGGGTGGTTTGCCATATTAAAGGGTACCCGATCGTTCGTCACAAGAGGACGATCGTTTATAAGCCGAACAGGTTCGTGGTTTTGCCCGTGCGCTGCCATATTTCATCGCTTGAAATTCAATCTTCCGGGCTTACCCAGGAATCTCCCCTCCCTCCCCGTTCTCTTCCATTTTTCTAATCTCTGCTCAATGAATGCTCTCTCGAATTAGCGTTTCGTCGACGCGCGAAAACGCGAAAACATCGACACGTGGAGCAAAACAGGACAGCAAGGCAGAGCGAGTGATAATCGGGACGCTGAGAGACGAAGATACGTAGGATATTGCACGATATCGCAGGAGAGAAGAGAGGAAAATACAAATCTCTAAATCCCGCGAAAACACTCGGGAACGGTTTGAGAAGACATATAACGACATCGCGGGAAATAACATCCTGCGGGACAACAACGCGAACGACGGATAAGAGATACAGAGAGAGAGAGAGAGAGAGAGAGAGAGAGATCAAAAAATTCCGCATACCGTTGATCGGATGAAAATACAAATCCTTAAATCTCTCGAGAACATTCGGAATCTGCGAAAGCCGAGAGAAGAGAGGATTATGCGCTGCCACATCGAGCGCGACGATTCGCCCGTCGAAACGCCCGTCGCTGTCGTAGCGGTTTCGATTCTCCGAAGTGACGCGCAGCTATCGTCAAAGGAGCGCGACGTATCGGGAGAGGGAAAGAGAGAGAGAGAGAGAGAGAGAGAGAGGGAGAGGGAGAGAGGTATCGACGGCTACGGCGGCACCTTCCGGAAAAAGAAGAGTCTCTCCCGGAAATATGCGCCGCCGCGGCGAACGGCGGCCGTAAAATCCGACGGGAGGAGGATATCGGGTATCGTAGGTGGTCGTAACGACGGCGATGGTGCATTGATTACAGGACGGCGGTGGTTGGCACCGGTTAACAGTATACAGGACTCCTCGACAAGAAGACGAGGAAGAGAAGGCGGAGGAGGCGGAGGAGGAAGAGAAGGCTCCTTGTTGCGTGGCCAGTCGAGCATGCCGATACCGCGAGATGGGGAAAAAACGGAGACACTGTTACCGCGAATGATATTCGAGCGAAACGGGAAAATGGAGATGGAGCGTAGTAAAGCAGAGTGGATGCGCAGGACGACTAGTGCCTGTGCGTGTGCGTGCGTGTGTACGTGTGTGTTTGTGCGAAAAGCGCCAAGAAGAGATACCGATACGGCGAATGACGGCGTAGCGAGACTTTTCTTCTTCCGACTCAAAGAGGACTCGTGATCAATTTAAGAGGGGAAATTAATCGTTATACTACATTATATCGCACGTTCAATGGCACGTTGCTCACCGTCCGCCGATACGTTGCGATACGTATCAGACGTGACTAATTGCATCTATTAAATTAGAGACGTACGGACAGTGGGAAACGCAGTGGCGTGAAGCCAACAGAACGACAGTAAAATATAAAGCCCTTGGGAATCGCGTTTACTTCGCGTTGCTTTCATTGTTCGCGCTCTGCTTCAATTATCAGACCAAGGGTGGGAGGAGGGGCAGTCGGCTTGTTAAAGAAAATTGAGACGTAACCTAAAAAGCTAGAAACCGGAAGAAACGCGTATTAAGGTTGATTCTGTGAAATGACGCAAAGAAACCGGAGGGATACGCGCAGGTGCGTTGAGACACGCTTTGAACGACGGTGCGCGCGAAAATGAATTTTAAGCGAACGAATGCCGCGTATAAACTAATTAATTTGCTCATTAGGATGCACAAACGCCGTGCCGGCGCGGCGGCCGGGTGAGCATTTTTTGAAAGCGACGGCAAAGGCAGCCGAGGCGCTAAGCGAATTCCGCGAGGGAGAAAGATGATGAGCGGTGGCAGGGTCGACAAGAAGCCCGGGGGGGGAGGGGGGAGAGAAGAGAGCGGGAGCGAGGAACGTTTGCAATGCTAATTATATGGCTTTTCTTATAACGTTCGGGTACCGCTTTCATGGCCCAGTTTAACTGACGATCTCGCATTGTGTTCTTCATCCCGCTGATTCGCGAGCGTATCTCGCGACCGGTATCGCGGCCGACGGAGGGCAGGAGGGAGGGGAGAAAGGAGAGAGAGAGAGAGAAAGAGAGATGCTCTCTGCACGGTATTATGCGCTCCCACGGTAGGTTGTGGTTCAAGTATCTCGATACCTCCGGTGGTATCGCGGAGCGACTACAATCTCTCTCTCTCTCTCTCTCTCTCTCTCTCTCTCTCTCTCTCTCTCTCTCTCTCTCTCTCTCCGTGAGCGACACGGCGCGAGCTTCCGATCTTTGCTCGCCGGCAAAAATGCGCGCCGACCGACGAGAATGCTTATTATTCCGTGTTCCCCTTATAAACGTTCCGCTCACCTCGGAGACCATCGACCGGTCGACGGCGCCTCCGCGCGTACGGAAGGAGCCGGCGCTGGCGCACCGAATCCGTCGTTCGAGTCGAGAAGAGCACGATCGGTGGAAATGATTGCCGCCGTCGCCGCCGCCGCCGCCGCGTTGTTTTCGCGACGAGCGAATCTGATTTCGCGCTCGACGTGGCTCCGTGCCAGAGATCGCCAACGAGCGATCCCCCCCCCTCTCCCTCTGTCTCGCGGTTATAAGATATTTATTATGTTCGAGAAGCATAAGTCTCGACGTCAAAGGCCGGGAACCAAGCGGCAGCGACGCGAACGAGAGACAATAAGAGGCCCAAACTCCATTAGGAACGTCGCGACCGAAGAAGCGGAATCGATCTCGCCCGAGTCATCTTCCTTTGCGGGGGCGGGGGCGGGGGCGGGCGTATCGACCGCCGCCGATTCCGGTCGTCGATGAGATCGGAGCCGAGATTACTTTCATCGCTTTATGTCCGTTACGTGCCCACGTAACGTCACCGGGCCGGCGGTTCCCTCCGCCGCGAAAAGCTTTCCGTGGGAGCCTCCTTCGTCCCTGTCGCTTCGATCGGCCTATCGTCTTCGTATGCCGTTTCCACGACGGCCGATGATAAAAAAAGGCGAGAGAGCAAACCTCGACACCCGGCGACCTCGTCCTTCCTCACGGCCGCGACGGAGAAATCGGGAGCCGAGGACCGAGGCGCTACGTGTCCGTCGTAATTAATCGAGCGTGTCCGCGCGCGCGCGAGATTTGTCGGTTCGGTTTAGCGCGGCGCGATACGCCGCCGCGTCCATTACGGCCGGTAGAGTATGCGCTTGCAACAGCGCATACTAATTGTTTAGATAAACGAGAATCGGCGCCCGAGCGCGCCGCGCGAGTGTCCTTTTTCCCTCCCTTTCGCCGATGCCATTTGCATACGCTGTTCGCGCGCGCGCGCGCGTCGCGAAGCTCTGTTTGCCCGGCGCCGAACGAACAAACAAACGCGCCGTGCGAGACGCATCGTGCAATCGAGCGGCGAGCGTCGTAAACCGCGAGATATTAACTCCGTCTGCTCTAAAGCTGCGGTGCTCGGCGGCGGGACGTTGCACCGCGGCCACGAGGTAACGTCGTGGATTAGAAAGGAGGAAAGCGATACGACCACATCGGTCGGTATTAATGAAGGAATATTAATTAGCCGTTACGTAAGGAAAGACAGAGAGAGAGAGAGAGAGAGAGAGGAAAACTGCCGGTGCGACTGATGATCGCGCGGCGTCTGGTGGGAATTGCGATCTCGTTGGTCGACGACTTATTAATAGTTGCTTAAATCGCGGAGAGTACTCGATATCTTCAGGGCGCTCGCGCAGCTAACGAAGCGTGGCTGATTGAGTGATTTCGGTGCGCTTCCGGGACGCGATTCAGGTGTCGGGGGGGAGAGGAGAGGCCGTGCGTTTAGCGGGATTCGTAGTTCGCGCGCGGTCACTGATTCCGCGGGCGGCGCGAGTTTTTCCCGCTTTTACGAGCCATCCGGCAAGGAGTTCCGGGAAATTATTAGCCGGATGCACTCTGAAGACAAGTCGGCCGACGTGAGATAATGAGGTAATAAGGAAATGGAACGAATGTTGTCCGGCGTAAAGAAAGGAGAAGCGAGGAAGAGGGGGAGAGAGAGAGAGAGAGAGAGAGAGAGAGAGAGAGAGAGAGAGAAGGAGGGAGGGAGGGAGTTGTTCCATACTTCCCGTTTATTTTATGTCTTAAACGCGCCGATAAATTACAATACGCCCACTAAATCTCACGTTAGCGAGCAGCGTCGTTTATTCAAAACTTACGTTCGCTCTTCTCCGCCGGCGTAATTCCCGGCTGAAGTTGCTCCCGCTCGCATCTATAATAATTCTGGCGATCACGCGAGAGCGTCGCAACTTGATTTACCGTCAATGCAAATCCCATCGATCTACAAAAAAAGAATGAACGAGAAAGAAAGTGACGGAGCGGGGGCAGCGGGCGGGCGGGCGGGCGGGCGGACGCGCAGGGAAAACAGAGGAGATTGGAGCGAGATTGAAACCATCAAGGCTCTGAAAAAAAAAAAAATGAAAAACGCGTTTCGCGCCCGATGGGAAAAAAGCGAAGTGTTACGCCGTTGACACGGGAATAATCAATATTACGCGTTTTCATTCAGAAACGGACGCTTCGTTGCAGTTTTCGGAAGTGTTTTATTTCAGCGCTCGTTGTCGTCGCGCGAAATCTCGCGCCGCGGCGGCGGCCTTTCTGTAAGCCCGGCGGCGGATGCGCGACAAACGGATCAATAATCCGCGTAAACGCGTCTCAAGCGCAAAAAACACAAGCGTAGCACCGGGGAGCATTTGGCGGGAGCGCGACGACGCGCTCTCGACGGCTCTCGACGCGGCTCCGAGTGCGACAGCAGCGAGATCAAACGCGCGTCGGCGTGTTAGCGGCGGCGTTAATGAGGCGGCAACGCGACGCGCAACGTCTCGTCTCGTCTCGCATCTCCAGTCTCTCTCATCTCGCTGCGAAATTTGGCAGTCGACAGGAAGTCTTGCGAGTCGCGCGCGCCAGGAGCAACTATTTGCTCGTCGCGAGTTTCCGCCAAAGTTCCGAAACAGTCGCGTCGTCCTCCCGCGGAATTCCGCGACAATCGAGTTCGCGCGGAATAACGAAGTAACAGCTCCGCCGATGTGCGAATGCATCTCGTTCGGCGCTCCCGCTTCGATCCGCTCCGCAGCCTCTAGCCGTCGCACTCCCGACAGCACGCTGGCGACGCGTGGAAATCGAGTTCCCCGCTGCCGTCGTCTCCGGATGACGATCCACCGTGTCCTCGGGTTTCCGGCTCGCGCGATTCGCGTCCGCACAGACACCGTTCTCCGTCGCACTCGTCGTGATTCTGCGAGTGACAAGGGTCGTTGCGAGAGCGTTACCGACTATTTGCAATATTTAAATGTGTGTTTGTGAAATACATCGTTGGAATTGCACGACGCGTTTCGCTAGGCTGTGGAATGAAGATGCTGGGTATTTCCTCGATTTACAAACGTTCTCTTTGCGACTACAGTCGTATAGTCGTACGCTAGGGGAAAAAAATTTAGTATCTCTAACCAGACTGTTTGGTTGAGGTATTTTTTAATAGCAACCAAATATCTTGTTTAATATAACGAAATATTTAATCGTCTCAATTAAATATATTATATTTTTCTGCTTTGTTCTCTGGACCAAATGATTTTGTTCTTAGACTTCGCATGTAAAAATTAAGCATTTTAGTTATTTTATCCATAAAAATTACGCAGAAATATTATTTTACATAAACTGAAATAATGCCCAATGGATACTATTTTGCACTTTCTGTGCACTAAAATTTAGATTTTATATATTAAGAAAAAATTCTAATATTTTTAACAAAATTCATATAGTTGAAACTTTTTGGTTGCTGTAATAAAAGTATCACGTTACACGAACGAACCGTAATCAAACAAGATACTTGTTTACAGGAACTAAACACTTTTGTTGCGCATATTTTAACCAAATTATTTTGTTGTTGCAACAAAGTCTCAGCTCACGCAACAATACATCTTTAAGTAAGATAAAATCTTATCGAAGAAAGCAGAGAAGATAAACCCGAATTGCGCGAGTTACGGCCTCAAACGCCGCTCAAAACTTCTTTCGTTAATGTGCGCGAGCTCTCCACGTGTCGTCGCCGCAATCTCGTATTTCCCGAAGTATTAGCCTCGCTACCCCCCCCTCCCCGAGTGAAGCGCGTTAAAAAAATATAGCACACGCCGAATCTGATCCGCCGGTGTAGTAATTAGCGTGCCACTCACTTTCCGATCCCGACGTTTCGGCCGCGCGGCTCGAAGCCGACGCGGCCGTGCGGCGGCGAGGCTGCCGTCGAGTTCGCCGCAGCTGGGCGCGCACTTCGGCGAGCAGCGTTTGTCATCCGGCGCGCGATCCGCGTCGTAATCGTGGCCGCAACGCGGACACAGCGTGCGCACGTTTTTATCCCGGCTCATCATCAGCGGGATAACACAGAGCGGCCAGCATCTGCGAACGAACAGAGACAGACGGACATCGCGCGGTAGCGGCGTTATGACGCGTCAGTGTATTCGACAGGCGGAACTTCCGGAAAGCCCAGGCACTCCTCAATGCTGTAAACTCCATGCCTAAAGTTTAACGTCATATCACACTGCTTTCCCAGATTTTATTTTTACGCACTGCGCCCGTGCGTTTATACGACAACGAACGAATGTTTCTTCTCATCTCACTTGACCCGACCTTTGAGGTGTGAGAGACACCCCTGGGTGATCGTTGAAGCGAGAAAGCATTAGATGACTTGTTGGGTAAACAAATTTATAATCATAACACTGTGGCTGTGGCTGGGACAGTAATATTACTGGCGATGTTATGTCTGAACTGTTTTGGAATAAAATTTCTTTGCCGCTAGAAATTCATCTAAGAGCATTTCGATGTGTTTTGAGCCAAATTCCTGGCGATAAAAGGGCGATTTTCGGAAGTTCACATTCCATTGGGCGAGAAATGAACGTGAGGAACGCATACGTCGTCCAATCTCACGTCGTTCGCGCGCAACGACGGACGAGTTACGGAAAATAACGTAAACCGGACGGTTCTCGCTTGTGCGAATGGGGTTCGTCTAGATTCTTTTTCTTAATCTTGCGAAGGACATAATTGCGAGAGGGTTTTCTCGACGGAGAGCGCATGTTGAAAATGTCGCCTTGCCAGAAGTACACCTCATAGTCTTTGATACGCCGTGTAAGTCAATCGGGGCAATGGCGTACACTTCACATTTTCCCATGTACAGTTTTCCCTCTCAATACGCTACCTGATAAATGATCAGATGCTGATTTATCAATCAGCAAAGGGAAAACGAGTCAGTCGCGCGGTGATCGCGGAATACACTGTGAAGAGGAAAAAAAAATGCGCCGACTGATAAAAAAGGGGGAGAAAATGCTCTCTGATGCATTTGAACGTCGTTACCGTCGGAATCGCGTGTTGCGTTTCGCTAATCAGATGCGATAACGCGAATATATTCCATTTCGTGATACAATGTTACACACGTGCCCGTCGGCGATGGTGATTTATGAAAGCGAATAATTTCGCGATTCCCCGTCGCGTTCGATTCGATTCGCTGAAAATGAACGCCGCGGACCAGGATTAAATTTAACGAGAGAGGGATTTAGTAATTACGAGAGTCCTGGTGATTCGCACTTCGCCGCCGGGCGCGACACGTTGACGTTATAGCGCGCGTTAGTCTTTTGAAATCGGTATTATATATTGCGAGAGAGAGAGAGAGAGAGAGAGAGAGAGAGAGAGAGAGAGAGAGAGAGAGAGAGAGAGAGAGAGAGAGCGCAGGTGCTCACGCGCGCGCGCGCGCGCACCCGTCTCACTAATTAGCGTCGTTTTTACCGCCGCTAATAAACGATTATCGGAAACGTATTTTACCGCGGAATTCCTTTATCAGCGCAAATTTACGCGAAAAAGTTGGAACGGTTGGCTGCCGAACGTTCCATTTTTCTCTCCTCTCTCCCTCCTTCCCTCCCTCTTTTTTCATGCCGTGCTCCCTCCTGCTTCCGCCGCGGGCGGGGGCGAGGAGGGAGCAGCAATTTATTTAATATTAAACTATCGATTTATCGCGCGGCGCCCTCGTGCCGGTCCGCTGCGAAAAGGTAAATAAATTCCTTGTTACCGTTACCGGTGCGATTTACGTTACGAGCGCTCGCGTAACGCGCTAAGCGCAGTCTACGTTATTTTCCGTCCGTCGCGCGGAACTCGCGCGATTTCGCCCGCGGACTAACCCCAGCAAGCAGAACGCGACCAAGCGGGAGCTCGTCAGCTTTTGCTGCTTCGTAAGAATGATCGGCACGTCCTTCACGCCGCACGCCGGGCAGCGGACCGATTTGTCATGATACTTCCAACTTTCGTTCTCAACTGGAAGAATGGGCGGCTGGGTGAGCTCTCACGTCTCCGTAATCCTCGACCGCCGATTCGCGGGGGATCTCCGCCGGCCGATCTTTTACGGACCTTTCGTGAAGTAGACGCTTCTCGACCGTCTCGACGCGCGAGCTGCGTCGTCGCCGTCGCCGACGCCGTCGCCGTCGCCGTCGTCGTCGCGCGATCTCAACGCCGACACCCACGGCAGCAACACGCCACTTCGCGGCGGCCGACTCCGTGTGCACTGCGAGTTGCAAAAAGCGAGTCTTCTACAGGAACAAACACACTCGCATATATGTGTATGTGTGTGTGTGTGTGTGTGTGCGCGCAGCGCGACGTTAATGATCAGAATTTACGAACGCACTTCTAATTACCGTTTTAAACGCGACGCGCTCGATCGTGTTTGCGGTAAACCGATTCGAACCGCTGTCCGTTGATTACGACAAAATCCGCGGTTTAATTACGAGCGTAATAAGTCATTATGGAAATCGCCCCGGGCTGATGATCGCGGGCGCGTAACTGCATATTGAAACAACGATGTATCTCGTGGGGGTAGATGATAGTACTGGGGGTGGGCGAGCGAGGGGAGCAGAGGGGAGGGCAGTGCACAGCTCGCTATTGTTCCGTCGATCGGCGCGAACCTCTCGTCTTTCGCGACGACGATCCGTCGCGCATTTGCGGCCACACACGCTGTTTCCCGCGGCTTTCGTCGGCTCGCGGAAAATACGAGACTCGCAGAGTCGCTGCGCGCTGCGCGTTCGTTGTTTGGAAATCGCCGGAGCCTTAATTAAACGAGCTCGAATAACAGAACGCGCGACGCGCTAAAATATCGAGTAATAAAGCGCGCTCTTTGATTAAGCCCGCCCGACGCGCCGGACATAATCGAGTCGAGTCCGATAATCGACGCTGAAATATTAATGTGTGAAACGAGCGGGAATAGGGCAAGGGGGGGGAGGAGCGCTTTTATTCAGGACCACAGAGCGGCAGCGGCGGCGGCGCCGCCACGGCGACGCTCGTCCTCGGCGACAGCGCATCGGCGCGATAACGATAACTACCACGGCGGGGACAAATGGCCGCGTTAATTTCGCGCCGGCTCCTCTTCCCTCGCGGAAGGTGGCCGCCGCCGCCGCCGCCGCCGCCGCCGCCGCCGCTGCCGCCGCTGCCTCCCGCCGACGGCACCGGCGCGTTTTTGCACGCGAACGTGTTCCGTAAACGTGTGCGCACGACCGGCAGATCGTGCGGACCCTTCTCGCGCGGCTCGTCGTTAACGGACTACAGCACCTGTCGCAGGGCGCCCCGCGGCTGATGAGTGCCTATGATGGCGTGCTCGCGCCGCCGAGCGACGATTCTTACGTAACACGTCGACGTCGCCAGCGATAATTATACTTTGCATCACTGGGGTGTCTCTCCAGTGGTCTGAGGTCGAACCTACGTGAACCCGAGGAGATGAACCTCGCGGCCGCGGAAGGTGTTGATTGTTGCGGTCGCATTTGCCCGAACACGTACACGAAAGAGTGGAGGTTATTAATGTCGAGTGAAATAATACCGTGTATCGTGATAGTCGCCATCTCCTCACCCCCACCATCTCTCTCTCTCTCTCTCTCTCTCTCTCTCTCTCTCTCTCTCTCTCTCTCTCGAAGAGAGGACGAAAACCATGCGCGTGGATTTAATAAGCCATTCTCAAGCCGATGGTTCGGTTATAATCCCTCTGCGTAAATCCCTTTCCCGAGCGCGAACGAGGTCGAACCCAATTCGGGGGACGACGAGAGCGCGGCCGTAAAATTAATCCTTGGCCGGTCGCGCGCGTGGACGAAAAAGCCGTGAGCTCTAAATTTCGACTCGGTCGGCGGCGGCGGCGGCGGCGCGTATCGCGAAAGGTCAACAAAAAGCCATCTCTCGTTAAGGACGGTAACGAAGGTCGCCGCGGGTGAGCGACATTACGCGGAGGACGGGCAAAAAGTTTTTATCGGATGAACGTGAGCGTTCTGTAAACGGCCTACGGTCGCCATAATCAAGAGAAGTACGCCCGGTTGCCATGTAGAAGTACGATCTTGTATCAACAGAGGGCCTGGCTACTCGCGCGACTTTAATTTTAACGACGGGCTCTCTCTCTCTCTCTCTCTCTCTCTCTCATTCTCCGATCAATGCGGAGTCGAGTCTCCCACGGTCGACACACAGACACATGCACACACAGCACTCATACATTAGATTATAAGCGATCGATAAAACGGAGTCTTTCGCGAAGTCCAAGTCTTGGGTCGCCGAGCGAGTAACGGGATTATATTGCGCGATTAATTTCGCAAATAGACTTTAACAGAAATTCAAACTCAAGATTTAGCTGCAAAGATAGGTACGAAACATCGAAAACGCGATGGGCTCTCTCTCTCTCTCTCTCTCTCTCTCTCTCTCTCTCTCTCTCTCTCACCCTCTCTCGCTCTCGCGCTTTCGAAATTCAAGCGACGAGACGGCGGCGAAATTCACTCGGGATTACTTGGAGAACCTGTCGTTGTTAAAATTAAGTTCGTCGTTTGCGGCGTAGCCGAGAAGGCAGAGATCTCCCGTATGAAAGGTCGTCAATTTGTCGGCGGACGCATAAAGCGTCGGTAAAGCTTGCCGTCTGCACCGGGGGCAGCGCAGACTTTCCTCTCGGCGTTTCGCAATTTCCACGTGTCCACCACGCGACGGTGAAAGCGAGCGTTAGGTCGCTTTCACACCAGCCACAACTGGAACCGCAGACTGTCGCGCCGGTACAACCACAGAGAATACTAACGTATTCTTGCAAGAGAGCCGTCGCCCCGCGTCGACGTCGCTCAGCACTAAACCGCGGTTTATAGCCGTCAATTCGCGTCCCCTGGCGTCCTCATCCCTCTGGATTACGCCATTGGATATATTATAGACTGGGAGAAAAGATTGAGCTAACCGCAGGTAGGTAGAGTCCCGAGCGACGTCGTCGCCTGCGGCGACGGCACCTGCATGGGAATTCGACGATTTCGCGATCCCCCGCGGGGATCGACGAGCGTGTATCAATAGAGAAGCCGGCCGCGTATCGAAACGAGCCCGCCGACCGAGAGCTCTCTGAGACTTCTTCAAGTCGGAGAAGAATCCTCGGAGGATCGCGCGATTCCCGAGCGACAGTCACCTCGAAGAGCAGCTGTTGACGAATTAAATACGAATAATGTCGCTTTTCTTCACTAATCTCGTTTAAAGCTTAAACTGAGTTCTTCAAGCCTTTGCCCGAATTGAGTTCGAGCTCGAGTTAAGGGGCTTTCAGCGACGTTTGGTAGAAGCGGGTGCAAGAGCGAAGGAACCGGGCGAGAACAAAAGGTCGCTGGTGGTGGAAAGGAAAGAAACGGCGAGCGATCAGGGCACTGCGTGCTCAGGCGGATGTTTGAGAGGCCAACGTCGATGTCGCAATAATCGTTACTCGACTTCCCTCGCGCAAGGCCGCCCTCCGCCCCATTGTTCGTAATCGACCAGCGGCTCCCGGGCCGCTCCGTGTCGTTAACCGCGGATTCTTTGCGGCAGCTCACCCCCCGGATACGGGCTCGCGTAAAGGCGAGCCGGGGAAATCGCTGGGGTTCGGCGTCGGGCACGGCGCTTTAGCTTTAGCGCTCGCCGTGTCTCCGAATCAGAGTACGTTCGCGTCGTGCGGCACGTGAGACTGCAGGAATATCGCGGCGGAATCTCCCGCGAGCGGCATAGACTTCCCTCCGGCCGTTCCGCTTGCCGCGCTACCGATCGTCGTGAGCGCGAGGCTCCTTTTCGACGGCGAAATCCGACTCGACGTTCTCCCGCAAAGTCACGGACGCCGTGAGCGAGAGAGACGCGCTCCTCGCTCGGGCCATCCCGCGCGCATTAAGCGCGATTCAATTAGCGCGCGGTATGCCCGCGAAGAAGTGGGCGAACGATAACGACGTGCTACTGCTTCTCGTTTAATTTGCGGGATAATGTTTTCTTGGGGGAATGATTGCGAATAGAATTTTCGGACTAGGAAGGACGCGACGTGGGGCATGATCAAATCATGCCCGCGAACGTTGGAAACGGAAGATTCTTTGCTCTGTCTCTCTTGCTCTCGCGGTCTTCATAGTCCGTCGAAAAATCGGGATGTCTAGTTGCCTACCGCCTGATTAAAGCTCGGGGAAGCTCGGCGACGGGAAGGTTTCGCGAGTGTGTGACACGCGCAAGCTGCGTCCGACGGGACGTGTCTCCTCAGGACTCGCCGCACGCTTAGCATTTACTCCGAGGAGGTTACGGGAACAAAGGTCTCTCTTATATCCATTTTAGACTTTATGTATTCTCTCTCGAGCCGAGAGGAGGTCGTGGGTAGAGGGAATGCAGGATGGATAAGGGGGAGATCGGAGGTGAAACGCGAGGAGAGAAAGAGAGAGAGAGAGAGAGAGAGAGAGAGAGAAAGAGAGAGAGAGAGATAAAGAGAAACGATAAGGCTGCAAACGTGAACGCGAGGCGCGCGCCTTTTTTGCGCATAATATCCGTACAATTTTCCCATCTATCAAGATATCTAATTCCCCAGATAGCAAGATCGAGAAATATGGACGTTTAAGAGAGACTAAAATTCGCAATCATTCGCTGTATCGGAAAAAGGGAGAGGAAGCCTCTCTGTCGCAGTCTCTCGCGCGTAAACAAGAAGAGAGAGAGAGAGAGAGAGAGAGGGAGATAGTAATGTGAAAGAAAAAAAGGGGAAAATACGTCAGAGGTATGAAAAGTAAAAATATCATATAATACCGAATAATACGAGGTATAAAATTTCGAGCGCAGCGCAAAATGACGAGCGTTTTATACGTAAAATTCATGGGGCGTATTTTACCGTAAAGTACCAAAGAGCGAAATGCCGTTTTATATTTTACGACATCGATGATACCGTATAACGCGTCGCGAGATTTTTCCGCTACTATATTTCAGCTATCCGTGGATACCGTGGAGGTGGAAAGGATTCCTCCGCGTTCCTCGGAAAGGCAAATGTTAGTACCTGATTGTCCAAACATTTGCCGGTGATCTTGGGATGATATTTACGAATGTGTGCGAGTAGTCGGCACGTGTCTCTTCCCTCAACGCTCACCTGCTTGTCGCACACCGGGCACCAGGTCGCATCGCACGACTATTACACGGGAGAATCGGGCGGATTATACATGGAGCGACCGCGTCGATTAGAAACGGTCGTGTGAATTGTACGGCAAATATTAGCTTTCAGTAACGAACGAGTTTCCCTGCGCCGGCTGTGTCGCGTAACTAGTTGCTCGGTAATTTCCGCCGGTATATTGGTTCCTCCAAAATAAAGAATATCATCTTGATTGCGACGGGGAGCGCGATGCGATGCTTGATAATTCCACGGGCGCGTAACGCGTTAACGAGAATAACGTGACGTAACCTCACCGCGCGATCGAGCAGATCGCCGATCGAGATCGAAAATATCCCAGCAGCCGTGCGCAAAAATTGGACCAACCTCCTGCTCCGTCATACTCTCGAGTGGATGTACTTGCGTCTTCCTACGGATCTTTCGAGCATACTCCAAGTTTCTGACTATGCGCGTTGTGCGGTTACATTGACAAACTGAAGGTTCGCGTGTGAGTCCGCCGGATCGATAACGCCGAATCGAAGTTGTTTCTCGAAAGCGCCGCCATCACGTGCGCAAAATTACTTCCTCGTTATTTTTTGCCCTCCCCTCTCCTCCCTGCCTCTTTGACTCAACCCGCTCTTTTTCGAGGGCGTTTCTCTGCAGGTTTCATGCCTGCTGGACGCTTCAAGCGCGCGTCATTAATCTCTGAATCTTTTTCTAACACATCGCGATCCGCCGAACGCGTCAAGACGCGTTTCTTTCCGTGCAAATCCGAATGTAAAAAAACACAATAGTTGAAATTAAAGCGCTTATGTACGCTTTTCTTGTCGCGAAATTACATGTAGATGAATTCATCATTGTCCGACCGACAGTTATCAGTATTGTTGATTAGAAAAATACTCTATGTCGTTTTCTCGGGCCGCGACGTGTTGAGTCACCTTGATCTACCTTGATGAAAATGCGCAAACTCCGCGTGGTGACTTTTCTCGTCGGAAATCAATGCGATTTACATCTACATTGCATGCGTAATCGTGTCACTCACTATTTAGTCAACCGAGTCCACCGATGAGATCTCGACTGCGTTTCTTCGTCCGACGTGCAGTAATCTCAGCATCCATCATCCGTCGAGTCGAAGTTTTGACCAAATTACTTAATCATTCGATCGTCTGAATAATTTAAAAAATATTCTCAATAATCTAAAGAATCAGTTGATTCTTATACTTAATTGCGATGAGTATTTGCCATTGATTGTGCGTATAATTGAATTGTGCAAATGCATGCACGTGAAATAAGCAAATATTGATAAGTAATTCCACCAAAATGGGGTGGGGGGATGGACGAATAATACAAGCAACAAATGTCATTTTTCTCATAATATTCTTCTTTATTTTGGCGTTAAAAATTTCAATAGGATGTAGGGATTGAATTTGTGAAGATTGAAATGGAAAGCGGCGGGCAAGAGGGAATTGTAAGGGCAAAGATACGAGTTGTGGAAACGCCAATACAAATTTACATTGGAATGCGATGGAGAAACAAGACTTTTCACTAAAAGTGAAAAGAGTGCGTTGACGGGTCCAAGATTGATAACGTCCTTTGCAATTCAACGAGCACTTGTGAGCGCGATAGTCCTGGACGGCGTTTTACGATTGGACGAAAATGTCCGCGAGTCGTGAATCACGTAGAAAAAAAAAAAAACACGAACTGAGGATGAAATATTTATCGAAATTTTAACTTTCGGACAAACAGACGTGCATATATGAAGCGACAATTTTATAATTACCTTTATATTCATGAATATCATTCGACAATAATTTTGATTGAAATGACCGCATTAGTGCCGCATGACGTATGTAAAATTTACAAAGTTTATAACCGCGTCGATAACCGCAAAATTTGTCAACACGAACGATTCAGTAATCACGACATTTCGCATGTGGTCGCGCAATTTCGCCGCGCATTTCATATTGCACGAGATAATTAGGGGGTCAAATTGAACAAACAGGAGATATTTCTATATTTTAAATCAAATATAACAAGAGCTCGATTTTGCAAGAGCAGTTCCCAAAGATCGAGGATAAGTACACTTCAGAGAAAAGCATGTATTCGATACTTGGAGTGCTTCCTAACGTGCGATACGAGTGCACAAAGAAGTGATCTCCTGATTATCTCGAGCAGTAGGTAGGCTCGACATAGAAATCAATAAGCCAAGTAAATCGGATTGATTTTCTCGAAGCTAAAATCTTTGTGCTCGGGACCATTCAGGTTCCGCACTTGTTTTTCTGACGCACGAAAATGCTGAAATTGCTCGCTCAGAGTTCTACCTGACTCTCGGGAATTACATCCACGACGTGAAGTCGCAAGTGTTCGACTGCAACGAAAAAAGTAAATTCCCTGATTACTTTATTTGTAGATTCCAACGTATCCAGTGTACAATAGCGAATAATCGTGTCGAGACAATCGTACGCCACGTGACTTGCGAATAGACAACAATCATGCGTGTAACTTAGGCAAACTCGACTTTCTAATTTCTCGCGATGCTCGCACGAGCAGATCAGCCCCTCTCGCATTTCGCAGTCCGGATGTTTTCGCGCAGGGGAGGCGGGGCACGGGGGTCCTGCGAGGACTTTGTCACGTTTTAGAAGTTTCTGTGTGGGGGCGGAAGTGCTTCTCGAAGGAAGCAATCCACGAGGTGCCGCGGCCGCGAAGAAAAAGGAGAGTTTTTCCTGAATGCGCTATGAGAAGTCGGGCTCGCTCGCCCATACTCGCGAAAGTTTTTCGCCGAGGGAACAAAAGCTCGCGCAAAAGCTCGTCACGGACGACAAGCACGGTCGCCGCCCGCGCCGCGCCGTTTCGCCTCTTCTGCTCGCTAGCGAGGGGAAAACCACCCCCGGTCGAACTTCCGGCCCCCGTCGAGAGAGAGAGAGAGAGAGAGAGAGAGAGAGAGAGAGAGAGAGAGAGAGAGAGCTCAGCCCGTCGTACGCTCTATCGAATCTTAGATAATGCCGCCGTATAACCGTACAAGATTTCCCGCAATGTCCCGTAAGTCGAGCGAGGGCTTCTCTTCCCTTTCTCTTTCTGCCGGGCTTCCGGGGCGCACCCTCCATTTTATGAGCGCGTCGCCCGGCGAATTTCCGCTGTTTGTGCGACGAGGGTGCGAAGAGGGTGAGACTGAGAATACTGATCGCCTCGTGACATGTCGTATTCAATTCCACGACGCCGGACAACCGGCGTGAATCTATCTCGCCGGTTGAGTTTCGTCGCGACTTTGAAATTCTTTTTCGATCGACTTTCGACATTTTGCTCCTCGGACGATAACGCGACGGTTTCACCGAGGAACGTCAGGTGTGAGCTATTTCCTGCCGCGCAACGCGCGGTTTTCGCGCGCAACCGTAAGATGCAGTGCCTTCGCAAAGCTGCCGTTGCCGCGGGCTTTTGCAACAGCGAGGATTTTATTCATGGTTATTTAACGCGGCCTTTTCCCGCTTCTTGTTACACAACACCGGGTAAATGGGAACATTCTTATCTGACGAGCGCTTCTTGGATGCTCCGTTGATGTATCGTTTCGATTTTTCTGTTACTTGCGCCCCTCTCTCTTTCTCTCTCTCTCTCTCTCTCTCTCTCTCTCCCTCTCGTGCGCGCGCGCATGCTCGCGCGCCCATACAACTCATGTCATTCCGTGACTCGGCATTAACAAAGAGAAAGCAACGTTATCCGTCCGGATATAGGACGCCCGATCATTAATCTCCGGACCGCGGAGACTGACGTCGATTGTTCTCCGCAGCGACGTATCGATATAATACCGTAAGTGCCGCGGCGGGTGTCCGTCGATATCAGGCGGACTACCGTGTCGCTAAAATTAACGGCTGTAATTGAATTAGTGGCCGAGAACACATCTCCGTTTCTCTCTCTCTCTCTCTCTCTCTCTCTCTCTCTCTCTCTCTCTCTCTCTCTCTCTCTCTCTCTCTCTTTCTCTCTCTCTCTCTCTCTCTCTCGTTCCCTCCGCGGACGGTAGTGGGTCAGGAAATCAGGTCAGGTGGAGGAGGAGGAAGAAGACGAAGCAGAAGAAGAAGACGAAGAAGAAGCGGGGCGGACGTGGATGGAGTGGTGCCAGGTGATGGTAGAGGGACTCCTCGAGTACCGTTAACCGCGTCTGCCCGTCGCTGTACGTTTCTTTATGTAGACAGACGGACGGACGTGGGCAACACGGGCGAGAGTGAGAAGGAAAAAGGTAGTGAGACAGAGAGAGAGAGAGAGAGAGAGAGAGAGAGAGAGAGAGAGAGAGAGGAGAAGCGAGAAAGCCAAAGAGGAGACACCGAAGCCGCGCCACGTGGGTGAACGACACCCACGTGCGCGGCGGATCGGCCGGCACAAAAGCCTGCGGCAAAAATCTCAGCCACGGCTGAAAAATGCGCGCGGCTCAAGCCGCGTCGCTGTTAATTGAAACGCTGGGAACGACGCGGATCCGATTCACGTTTACGTCGGGAGACCTCTCTCTCTCTCTCTCTCTCTCTCTCTCTGCGATCCGGTCGCGCGACCGGACGTGCTGCGCGCAGCCAGCCACTGTCCGGATGTCGACGGTATACTTATCGCGCGGAAGGCATCGGTATTAAACGCCTCTCGGCTGCGAGAGTTCGGCAGGATTTTCGACGATCCGACATGTCGTGTCCGCGATACTCGCGTATCGCAACACGTCGATCGCGGGAGAGCCGCTGCCTGCGAAGGCAAGGACTCGGCTCGAGTGTCTTGCTGGTGCGATGGTGCTGATGGTGGGGCAGCAACACCCCGTATACTCGTTAGTCGTGCACGCTCGGGCACTTATCAGAGATCGCGACGTTTATCGAGGCGCAACGTCTGGCTAATCGACCGACGATGAGCGCGAAGATGAGCGCGATGCGCCGCGCGCGAACGTGGCCGGGCCGACGAAGATGACGTCTCGTCGATGCAAATCGTGGGAAAACGCTCGCGTACGCCGCCCGGGGCGGCATTGTCGGGTTGGGAATGTCGCGCGTGGGGTTGCGACCCCCAAAGAGATCTCGAGAGATCGTGAGTGAGAACCGACGAGAGAGAGAGAAGAGTTCCACCGAGCGGTGGTGGACGTATTTTTGCATAATTCGCCATTTTTGCATATGCTCCGCGGCGGCGGCTCTCAAAGCGTCGGGGCGTCCGATGCGTCGCTCGGTTTATGGTCTAAGCCGGGGAGCCTTCCGCGTCGTCGAGTCTCCATTTCGCGGTAATGCGATTCTTATGGGAAAAGGATACTGCGTTTTTTCACGTTGTTTTAATGTCCCCGGAATGACGCGCGGTTTCTGTTCCTGTTTTTTTTTTTTTTTTCACCGAGAGGAGCGGCGATAATTTTTAAGTAATTTTAAAGAAAGAAAGATATTCTTTGAGAGAGAGGGAGACAGAGGGGGAGAGAGGAGCGACCTATTCACACGCTTTTGCTGCCCTCTTGAGAAACAATTTATTAGAGAGAGAGAGAGAGAGAGAGAGAGAGAGAGAGAGAGAGAGAGAGAGAGAGAGAGAGAGAACATTTTATGTAGCACTACGCGAGAGGCGTTGTTATTTATTCTTACGGAGATACGAAATTCGATATCAAAGCCGTGAAAGCCAAAGGCAGCTACAAGCGGCAACAACGGATACCTCGCTCGTTCGGGTATCCCCGCCGTATCCGTCTCTGTATTCTCCGCATGCCACCACGACGGCTCGACAAAGGAAAATTTATCGTAATTAGTCTCTCCCGCCCAGTCGCGGCCGGCGAAAAAACATCCCGCGCTTTACTCCCAATAAATATCGCCGATAAAGTGCCGATAATCTCGAGTCAATTACTCGCGCGCGCACGCTTCTCCTCTCGCGCAGAGGAGATACTTAGCTTCATTTACAATGAATCACGTGTTATACACACCCTTTACGCCGCCACGAGATCCGGTGGACGCTCAGGCCGTGCAGGCGGATGCACGGCACGTCGTGGCGATAGCGTCGGGCGCGATAAGGCGGATAAGGCCGAATCGGAGGAGATTCTCCGCGCGAATCGAACATTCCGACTATTACGAATACGCGAATACGCGAATACGCCGAGTCCCGAGCGCGGATCTCCCGCGTCGTTGAAAATAAACGCGATAGTCCCGGGGATCCTCCTCTGCGCCAAACATGGAGAAAAAGACCGAGCGGGTTAGATATAACAAAATGTCGTCTCCTCGCGCGCGAGGAAACGCATCTCGCAATCCGTGCAATTTGCCGTAACGTCAACGTCCCGTCGGGCCGAATTCTTTGATCCGGGTATACCGGCTTTCCTCGTTGGTTAACAACGGGATCCCTCGCAATCCGGCACGGCCGGCGAGGCTCTCGCGATCGCGTCCCGTTCTCAAGCGAGCCAGAAGAATCGGGATAATTGCAGCCGCGTCCAGATAAAAGGGGAGCGCTCGGAGGCAAAGCCTCCGTGAATTAGCGTATACACGATTGTACCGTACACAAAAAGCGGCGGTTACATCCAGTTGGGTGTAATTGCCGCGGCGTGCACGACCGTGCGCTGTTTTGCCGAGTTTAGATAATTGTGGCGGCAGGTTAACGCGTCTTTACCTCACAACCTCCTTCTTCCTTCGCCTCCTCTCGCCCCTTCCCACCGCCTCGTCTCGTCCCCTTCTCGTCCCCGCGAATCCTTGGCCGACGGGTAAGGCAAGAGTGGGGCTCTGGTAAAGATTATCCTTTCGGGTTACCGATGACAGGTATTATTATTGTTTAAACGCCGACGACGTCGGCAGAGGGACGAACGAACCAAGTCCGCGGAAAAATACGCTTCCTCCTCGTCAACTCGCACATTAAGAGAAACATAATCTAATATCTCTAACAAAACTGTTTAGTTGAGGCATTTTTTAATAGCAACCAAATATCTTGTCTTATATAACAAAATATTTAGTTGTCTCAACTAAATATATTTTTCTGCTTTGTTCTCTGGACCAAATGATTTTGTTCTTAGGTTTTGTTCATGTATAAAAATTAAGCATTTTAGTTATTTTATTCATAAAACTTACACAATAACGAAATATTATTTTACATAAACTAAAATAATGCCCAATGGATACTATTTTGCACTTTCTGTGCAGTAAAATTTAGATTTTATATATTAAGAAACAATTTTAGTATTTTTAACAAAATTCATATAGTTGAAGCTTTTTGGTTGCTATGACAAAAGTATCACGTCACACGAACAAACCGTGATCGAACGAGACATTTGTTTACAGGAGCTAAACAGTTTCGTTGGGCATATTTTAACTAAATTATTTTGTTGTTGCAAGAAAAATTTTGGTTCGCGCAGCAATACATTTATCCTAATGCACTTGTGCGCGTCCTCACCGCGAGTCTTCAACCCACCCGAAAATGGCATGACGCCATTTCGAAATCCCCCCTCCTCCGGAAAAGTCCCGACGATCAGTTCCGCTTTCAGTTCCCGATCTGGACCGTCGCGCGGGACAAGCCGGAACATCGACGCGATGTTAATATCAGCGACGAGTAACAATCGCTATTGATAATAATAACGTGTCACCCGCAGGCGAGATCGCTTCGGGGGGAATTAAGGGAGGAACGTTGAGAAGAGAGGGCGGACGGGCGAAAAATCGCGCGGGAAATTAACGACACCGGTTAGTTGCCCTGCACACTCACACACACACACATACGCGCGCGCGCGCGCACAGAAGGCGCAAAACGAAGCGTTGTAATGCGCATAAAAAGAATACGCGTGTATACAAACGTTAAAGGAGGCTGCGGGCCTGCGCGCTGCTGCAAGACAAAAGATCGTGGAAGGCGCACACGCGCGGCCACGCGAGAAATATTACGGTACCGGCCGGCAGCGCGTTGCACGCGCTTACAACGCCGTATATCTGTAATAATCATTCGCCATTCAAGGCGAACGTTTCATTCGCGTGGACGCGCGCGCCCGTGTGCGCAGCGCTGCATCGTTCGCGCCGCAAATTGCGATAAAGGAGTGCAAGCTCGGAGTGCCACGCCGCGCCGCGGCTCTGCCCATAATCAACCTCGCGAGCGCAAGCGACATACTTTCCTTTCTTTCTTCTTCTTCTTTTTCTTCTTCTTCTTCTTCGGTTCCTTCTCTCTTCCCTGACCGCACGACGGGGTGCTGGCTAGCTGGACTAGAGGGACCGCTGTAACTAACAACGAGGCCGCGTCGTGTATCATCTCGCCGCGCGCTCAGCTTGCCAAGACTCCTCGCCCACGTGTATTTCTAACTCCGCGCGCGTATGTGTGTGTGCACACTCGGTAAATGAATCGCGCGCAGAGCGCGAGTTGCAGGAGCATACTTGGTAGACACAATCGCATTTTTCCGCGGGATAATACAGCGGCAGATGCGCGATATTATTAGTCTTCCCCGAAGCGAAAGCGATTTTAGCCGGCGTTCCGCCGCGCCTCTCGGGAGCGTCTCGGTGACAAAGTAAAGTATTGGGTTTGTCGAGGAGACTCGGCGTTTTTCCACTCGTTTGCTGGGGGGTGAGAACGAGAGGATGTGTATCTCGAGCTCGTTCGCTAATCCGCGGAGCTGGCTCGTCCACGGCGGTTCGCGACTGAGACCGCGGGAGGGGGGGGGGGACCGGAATGGCGAATTCGGCTCCTGCGGTACTTCCGCCGGCGCGGCGGTTCGTTTGCCAAATTGTCCAGCGCAAAGTTCGCGCGCGAGCCGCAGTCAGTCGCGCGACCTGTCATCGCCGAGTTGCGGACAAAGCGGAAAATGTGAGTCTCGAGACTCTCTTCACACTCCGCGCGAGCCGCACGTTTCGGAAAATCTCGCTCCCGCTGGCTTCCGGCTTACGCGACGGGAATGGGAGTCACGCGGAAGTCAATGCGCGAAAATTCGACCTCCGTTCCCTCGTCGAGTTTGACTGTATAATGAAATTGACTGTATCAGATTTCGCATCCCCTAATAATCCGCTTTTCTCTCGGCGGCATCGCTTTTCGTGGCGCGCGTCGCGCAATCTCGAAAGTCCCGCTATTCCGTGTAACCCCGGCCGCCTCGGCGAAGCTTGTAACATTCGCAGCGCGGTTTGACATGAAGATTTGCCCGCATTTTTCCGATATCGACATCGGCCATACCAAAGGCCTCATATCTCGCGCGCCGGTCGATCCTGCGGTCCTGTGAAATATCGGCCGACGGACGCGGAGCCGTCTCGCTCGACACACGGGCGAATTTGCCAGAGAGCGCGAAGTTCACGCGAGAAAGCCGGAAGAAAGACGCGGGGAATTAATTCGTCCCGCGCAAGGACGGCCCAGGAACAGAAGAGAGAAGGAAAGAAAACGCGAATGGTCGAAAGTCGGCTATCGCGCGCGGAGGCGAGCGGGCGAGCGAACAAACGAACGAACGAACGAACGAACCAACGGCTCGAACTTCCCGAGACTTATCAACGATCGCAGGATAAGGTTCGACTTGTCTCTTTTACGGGTTGCGCGGGGATTTTATGGCCGGCCCGGGCGACTCTCGCGTTACGGACTGGCGAGGCTCCCGGAGTCTTCCGTCAAGAGTTTTACGTATCACGCCGACTTATTCTTTTTACGACCGCCCCGTTATTTCGGGGATAGGGACCTCGGGATTTAGGACGGCTATTTCGACCCCTCCGCTCCAGAGTCACCCCGCCCTTTTTTCTTTTTTGCCCGCCGAGCACGTCGTCGCGCACGAAGGGCGCGCGAAAGTCGTCGCGCGATCCAACGTCCGACCTGATATCGCTTTTATTTCACCGCTCTCGGGAGCTCGAGTGCTCGAAAAACGCAGCGATGAAAAGCGTCGGGGAAACGAGGGGAATGAGCCCTTTCGCTTTCCCTCCGCCGTAGCCACTCAGACTCGCGATAGCCGACGATCGAGCGCCGCGCGCAGCGCGCTCCGTTTAACGAGGAGCGTGCGGCGCGTCAGCGAACTTTTAATTGCCGGTCGATCCCGTCGATGGATGTGTCGACGTTCGCGCGGCACCGCCCGATCGGATTCTCGTTACGGAGCAACAAAGCGGAATTTCGCTTCGCGGACTAGCGGCCGAGAGAAATCCGCTCGCCGACACGTACCCGCGCCGCCGACTTGGCGAACAATCCGCGCCGTTTCAGCCTCGTAGCCCTGGCGCTTTGATCACCACCGCGTGATATCGAATTAAGTTCAAAGTGAAGCCCGTCTCGCGAAAGGGGAAACGCTAGATGACGGGGGGGGTGGGGGAGGCGGGGGACGGGCGGAGGACGAGACGACACACGCGCAATGGATCTCCACGCGCGCGTGGATTCGTGAACATCCGGGAACGTTGAACTGTGACCCTCTGCCCCTCCCTCCTGCCCCACCAGCCCACCCCCGCATCCTTACGCGCGCCCCGGATAGAGACGATAATTAATTATTATCCGTACGTGTCTCTGGGGCGGGCGCGGAGGAAAATTCGCCCCGGTCGCCACGCGATAAAGGGCCCCTTAAGCCGCTAATAATAGCCGTCTAATTCCGCGAGAGTGGTTTTAGCGGAGCTGTTCAAGAGAGAAAGATAGAGAGGGAGAAAGTGAGGCAGGGATCGTAGTTCGCGTACGACTCGGCGAAATTGAAATTACCGGCTTACCGGGAGTTATCAGCGGGGGAATTGCCGAAATTTGGATCAGCGCGATCGCGAGCGAATCCCGCCTGACACCGAAGACGCTGTTCTTCGTGACTCGCTGACGATTACCGCACGTTGCTCGTGTTCCTCCACTTGGCTCTTGGCTCACATGTGTTGAC
The DNA here is from genome assembly GCF_003227715.2 of Harpegnathos saltator. Taxonomy (NCBI): domain Eukaryota; kingdom Metazoa; phylum Arthropoda; class Insecta; order Hymenoptera; family Formicidae; genus Harpegnathos; species Harpegnathos saltator. The sequence continues at coordinate 91,121 of NW_020230432.1, read as the reverse complement.
CTACATGTGATCTTTTGATTGCCTGTGCACCGAATGGCCCCGTGTCATTTCATATACTATATAAGCGTAGCCCCTTTTCGGATTCCCATCGCTCAAGCCACTCCGCCAGCCATTTTCGAACGTTCTTGGGCGGAACGTTCCGGAACGATGATAAACGCTTCGATCTACCTACCCGTCTGTCTACCCAGTCGGGATCGCTCGGCAACTTTAACGAAGGACAAAGCGATGCCAAGAGATCCACCATTGAAACCTCAATCGCCGGTGACGAGAGCTTTTGTTCGGCTGGCACGCTTTCTGCCGATCGAGGTCATCGCGAAAAGCCTGTTTAATTTCCGAGCCCGCACCCGATGATCGACCGTCCGTCCGTCCGTCCGTCCGTTTGTTCGTTCGTTCGTTCGTTCGTTCGTTCGTTCGTTCGTTCGTCAGCCGGTCGGTTGGTTGGTCGCCCGGTCGGTCGGTCGGTCGGTCGGTCGGTCGGTCGGCGGTAAAAAATACAGAGTCGTAAATAATGCCGCTTGCGCCTCGCGAGACGGAAGGCCGCAGCCTATGGCCGTCGCTGCGGCGATGTGGGCCAAGGGAGGCCAACGAACCCCGGACCCGCTTCTGCCGGCTTTGACTCTGGTCCGACACGACCCTGTCGCGTCGCCTACACAGTCGGCATCCGGCGATGCAGTTTCGCCGGCGATGACGACGACGGTACAACGCGACCGGTTTCCGTGGCGAGCGATTTTTCGCAACACCCTCTTCTCGGAACGACGAGATATTCAAGAGCGAGTTTTTACGTATATAATTGCCGGTATTCAATTGCGAGAGTCGCCACGCGGTAATCCCGTCTGTTACTAAAATAGACAAGTTTACGCGGGTTGAATCGCGGGTGAGCAACGCAACGCATCGAATAGTCACAACGTCTCATTGGCGTCGAGAGACTCGCTTCGTTTCGTCACTGCGAGTCTCTTATTAGCCAAGAAATATCCTACGTATTTTCTCTCCGTGAGAACGTCGCGAGATGCGAGATGCGAGCCGCGAGAGAGCTTCGTCTCGAAAAGAGTTAACGCGTCGTAGAGCGCGTCCTTAATGCAGGACGAACGTCCCTTTTCAGGTCGCTCGTTGAAAGAGAGACACTTTTCGCGAAGAGCGGCGATGGAAAAACGGGGAAAATGGAGGAAAGGCGATCCGGTGATACGTAGACGACACGTCGGCGGTGGCAGGATAGAGAAGCCCGCGCGGGCGCGGGGGGGTGGGGGAATTCTTTCCGCGGGAATGCAGGCACCTCGCTCTCCTCTTATAACCCGAAGGCTCCTCTTTGTTGGCCGGCAGCAATATACCGTGATATGACATTCTTTTCCACGACGGCGTCGTGGCTCCTTGAAGACGCGAGCGTCGCCCCGGCGGACGCGCTGCCCCACGGCTACGCGGCGACACGCCATCTTTAATCGTCCCATCCCGGGCAAAAGGGAACTATGGCACTTTTCCTCGCGATATCGCGATCCCGCCGGCTATGTACTCGCGACAAGTATAACATTAGACTGTCTCCCTATCTCTCGCGACGAATTGCTTCCGCTCTCCGCTCTCCGTCGCACTTTGCTCCGTCTCTCACACAGAGACGCGCGCGCGCGCGCGCGCATTGTGATAAAAGAGAAACGGGGATGGAGGAGAGTGAGTAGCAGTCGGGCGGCGTATGTTGAAAAGCGCGCTCGAATTCGAGTCGAATCGCCCGACAATTTTTCGAGTCGGAATCCCGTTCGATCTCCCGGGAGGTTCCATTGTGAACCCCCCAAGTCTCTCGCCTGCGGATTATTCGCGAAGAGTCTCTCGGATCTCGCCGCTGTTTCCACAATCGGCGCTCTTTTTTCAGCGCGCGCGAACCTCGCGAACTTTCGCATTCAGTGACGCACGTGACGAAAGTGCTCGACGGGAATATTACCGCAGCGATTCTCGATATGGGTCAGTGGGACACGAGCCGTTGCTATAACCGGAACACTGTGTTTCCTGCGACATCAACGTACACTGGATAAACCTTGTCCGCGACTCTAGTTAAAAGGTCGAGCACTGAGTCATCGAGAGAGAGAGAGAGAGAGAGAGAGAGAGAGAGAGAGAGAGAGAGAGAGAGAGAGAGAGAGAGAGAGAGACACTCGTGACCTCGAATAGTCGCCCTACTTCGAGACTAGCGCGGGCTACTTAACGCTCGTCACCGAGACGTGGTGACACACACGTGCGCGACTCGGATCTCGCAGACGCATCGACCGCCGCCGCCGCCGCCGCCGCCGCCGTGGGCGATCCGACTGTTCGAATAATCTACCGCCTGACGTCGCGCTTAATACGGCGGTGATAAGGGCGTTTTATCGGGCGAGCGAGCGCGTTTTCTCGGGCGGGAGAGGCAGATATATGGGGAATAGTCTGTGAACTTCATGCGCGGAATATGTCAGCCCGTCAGCGCGTATACGCCGGGGGGGAGGGGTGAGGAGGGGTGTTAAATCGATGTCAGAACGAATCGGGTGATTTCGGGCGTTCGCGTCGGTGCCTTTGAAGCGCGCGGCGCGCACGTCCCCATCGGGAGCTGAGTAACGCGCTATTTCATCCGGCCGTTTCTTCAGGCGACTCGCTCGCAAAAATATACTGCCGACGAGTGCAAGGAGGGAAGCCCAAGCCTGTCGGGCCCAAGAAGAGGCGGTTTAGCGCGGAGATCTCCGCGGTGGAGGTCGAAATGTTCAAAGCACGGTTTAATAACAGCGATACGATATCGCGGCGTGTGGTCGAGAGAAACAAGTATCCCTCTTTCCCCGTTGACTGCGCTCTTTGGAACTCGCGATCGAAAGTGATAAGTTATAAACGGAGAATGAGAAATGAGAAGTCGCACGAGGAGAAAGTCACGAAATTCAAGCGAGCGCTCTGTTGAGCAGAGCTGGACCGCGTTGGAAGCACACGCGCGCGCGCGAAGCGAAGAATGCGATGTGTCAAAATACGACATCGGCGTCACACGCCGATTTTGCAGAATGTGAAGCATTCTGAGAAGTTTAGGACAATAACAATCTGACGAGAAACTCGCGTGTATACTCCGTCGTGTGTGTTGTCTTCGCGCCGCGCCCGAGCGGAGAGAAGAGAGTCTCTTCTCTCTCGCTCCTCTTCTCGAGCAGGCTAATCGCACCGTTCCGTAATTTTCACCGCGTCGCCCCGGCGAATTTGGCGGGCTTAGAGATGACGGGGATTTATATACGATGACGGCATTTTCCGCGAGAGGGGATTTAAAAGCCGCAACTCGGCTCGCCGAGAGAGAGAGAGAGAGAGAGAGAGAGAGAGAGAGAGAGAGAGAGAGAGAGAGAGAGAGAGACGGAGAGAGAGAGAGACGGAGAGAGAGAGAGAAAGAGTATTCCACGCGCAATTCGCGAAAATCTCAGTCGGAGCGGCGGCGCTTTGCGCTCTCAGGCGAGCATGAGAGAGAATCTCTCTTTTTCTCTCCGTCTCTCCCGCTCTCTCTCTCTCTCTCTCTCTCTCTCTCTCTCTTTTCTGCGGTGACGGCGTTCAAAGATTTAAATGCGCGGGCCCGTCTTCCAGCACGATGAAGAAAACGAGAGCCGCGATTATTTCCCGCCTCATCTTTCGCCCGCCGGCTAATTCTTCCACCCGTTTTTCCACCGACAGCATTTCTTCATCGTGGAGCGATTCGTCTATCTCAAAGAAAGAGAGAGGGAGAGAGAGAGAGAGAGAGAGAGAGAGAGAGAGAGAGCTGATGAGTGTCTTTATCATTTTGGCTCCCCCCTTTTCTCTCTTACTTTGCCTCCTCGCGACCCGGAAATGCAACTGAAAGCGCTGGAATTTCGCGGGATATCGGATGCTTTTACTCACGCTCTTCAGAATGCTAGAAATAATTCGCGCAAAATTTCCACCTAAACTTTCCCACACTCTGTGTTCTGTAAAGCTGTGTGCTGTTAATAAGTCGCATTAAGTACGTGAGATGCTGCAATTATTATAATCTGTCGACTCACGATTTATCTTATCTCGCTTCGTATTTTCGCGTTTATCCTATTTCCTTTATTTCTTTTCCCTTCCTTCAATTAATTTTTATGCTACTTCTTCCCATGACATGAGGCCAATGTAAAGACGCGTTTTATCTTTCCGAGATTGTAGAATCGAAGTGGGCTCTTCGAGCCCAAACGCTCCACATTGTTTCACATCCAGAGCTGACAGGCTTGCTTCCAGCTCGATCGTGCTACTACGTACCTCTTCCCTGGAAACTCCGCGCGGCGAAATGTGTAGATCAAGTCGCGTTCCCAATCGAGAAAGAAATTTCAGAACGTATCGTCCGGCTGATAACGAGATACATCGATACCACTCTAACGGCCAGATTCGAGCGGTAAATCACTCGCTTCGGGACCCGCTTGATCCATTCCGCGGTAAATACGGCCGGCAGTTAAGAACGCGCTGCGGCCGGTCCCACAGCGGCCGAGCCCGACGGGAACACATTGTACTCGGTCTGTTACGGCGGTCTTAACTGCTGGATAAATTTACTAGCGTCCGGATCAAACGGACGTTCATTGTGTCTGCCGTGTGTAATAGCAGCGGCGGCGGCGGCGGCGGCGGCGGCGGCAAACCGGCCGTAATATCGCTCGCCGTCCCAACTGCTGCGCGCGTCTGAATCGATCACAGCGGCTGAGACATACGTCAAAGGCACGCGACGAGGAACGCTCTCATCGCAAGTGGCAACGACGGCTGTTGCACTTGTCGTCCGTTATTAGACTCCGCTCTCCGCTTTGCGGAAACGAGGCCGCTATCTATCCCAAGCCCACAATGTCCCTCCGCTCGCGACGAGCCGCGAACGATGTGAGAAAAGGCCCTTCCCGCGTTTACACCTGAGCGAGTCGACGCTTCGCGAGAATTCACGCGCGGCCGCGACGGATCCGCAGACGCGAAGACGCATTATTCTCCAGCGCGACGTGCACGTCGCGCGTCGATATCGATCAGCGGGCGAGAGTGGCCGCGGCGGGCGAAACGGCGAAACCAATTTTGACGATGACCAAACACTTGGTCGCGCGCGGGCTTATTTGACCGGGCGCGCTCTCGCGCGCAGAGCTACAATTTCATTCGCACGTCGAGGGCACCCCGGCGTGTTGGCTCGTCGATGCACACGGCCGGGCAAATAAAATACCGTCGGTGTACACTCGATCTCCCCGACGACGACTCTCGCCGGTATATGTGCATGTATATGCACGCGCGCAGGCTCGGATTAAAGAGGCCTTTGAGCCCTCTCTCCCTCTCCCTCTCCCTCTCTCTCTCTCTCTCTCTCTCTCTCTCTCTCTCTCACCCTCCCTCCGCTGCAGATAGCATATCAGACAGTCGCGTACAATCGTGGGCCGATTATTGTTGCGCGGAGGCTGCTGCCGGCGATCATTTGCACGCGCGCGAGCGCGTACCGCACGCTCTGTCGGCTGCGACCGGCAATTCTCTGTCGCGAGTCTCCGTGCAAATCGAGATAGATCAGAGGGACTCGCGAAAGCCTGGCGGGAAAGAGGCGAGCGTAGTCGTGTGCTCGCGTCACACCGATGTGGCGAAAACGAACGAACCGCGAGCCGGCTGGGCAGAGAAGGGCTAGCGAACCATTTCTGACATTGTCTCCGTGAGAGAGCGGTCGCAGGAAGAGTGCAAAGTTGAGAATTCACGGAGAGCGCGATATATATTTTTGCCGAGATTAATGAAAAACGCCGGAATAATGTTACGGAGACTCTTGACAGAGAGAGAGAGGAGAGAGAGAGAGAGAGAGAGAGAGAGGATAGGGGAAGGAAGGAAGAGAAAAAGAAGCAAGAAAAGGCAGAGAGCGACGAACTCGAGCTCTCTTGGACTTATTCGCGCCCGGAAATTTGATTTCCTGCAAGACCTTGGCACCTCGTCGCGACCTTATTCCCCGCGAACGAGAGAGAGAGAAAGAGAGAGAGAGAGAGAGAGAGTCGAGAACGAGAGATAAAATTACAGAGATTTCCGAGCTAATTTGCGGCGCGCGGCAGACCCGGCGCTTCGCGCTGGTTGTTCTCGATGATTCATCCGAGTGCATGCATTCGCGCACGCAAAAGTCGAGCGCACGCGTCGTGCCCGTCGCGGCTCGATGTGCTCTCCTCGTGATGCCGTCTGGAAATGGAAATGGAAGTGGAAGTGTGCCAGCGGGTCAATGGACCTCTCTCTTTTCTCCGTGCTGCACCTCCACCTTCACCTCGTCCACATTTCCCTCTTTCCTCTCTCTCTCTCTCTCGCTCTCTCTCTCTCTCTCTCTTTTTTTTCTTCTTTCTGTGCTTCCAGGTTCAGTTTCGTGACCCTTCGCTTTACGAATGCATTAGCCTCGGACACGTACCGCTACTTTTTTGTCGGGCGCCCTTAGCCCACCGCGTCTCTCACCCTCCTCTAGCCTCCTTCCTCCTTTTTCTGCCCTCGAACCGATCGCCGCAGCCAAGGACACACCATGAGACGGCTCCCTTGAACGGCAAAAGCTCCTTTCTATCGAGCGAAAGCTCGCCGTCGACGTGTCTCGGCCGCGCCGCGTCGCGGCGTGATTTACACGAGTTCGGTAAATAGGTTAGCTATACCAGCGGGGTGTCGCGAGATCGGCGTCTAAGTAGACTAGTAGAAATCCGTGTCTAGTTCGGGTTCACGCGGTGACACGCTTTATTCGAGTGACTCGGCGACCCAGCGCGAGCGCCGCGAGAGCCTTTCGTGGAAGGTAAAGTAGCTCAGACTTTAAATTAGAAATCCGTTTTGGGAAAGCACGGGCGCGAGACGCGAAGGAGCGGAAGACGGGCTCTTGGCAGCAGTCGACGATAATTTCGCGCGTTGTCGGTCGGATTTGCCGAAAAGACAAGATCCGTCTCTAATTTTACCGCCGATGATTCAATTTCGCATGACACGAGAATCTTCTTCTCTTCTCCTCTCCTCTCCTCTCATCTGCTCTCTTTTTAGCACGACTCGCCCGTAATACACGCCGGGATAAAGAATAACTCGAAATTAAGGCTGACATTTCGGATTTACTGTAAAACATGTCGAGTTACTTCTCGCCGTAACAGATACGGCGCCGGAATAAAACAAACCGACGCAGAAGCCATCTGTTTTCGTAACGCAACGCGCGATACATTCTGAAGCACTATTTTTCACTTAAAATGCATTACGCTCCGCGTCATGCTATAGTATATCATTCTTACTTTAGGCAACTAACCAGCGCTGTCTTGAAAATACAGACAAAGTCGCGAGTGGAATAAAAACGCCTCAGTGTTCGTGTTGCGCGATTAGAAAATATAATAACGGCGTAATTTAAACGTAAACTCTCATTGGAGAGGGAAAAATTAAAATACAGTGAGAAGTAAATTGTCGCCTCCTACTTGTTGCTGATATCACTAATGAGACTTGTGAGAATTAGCAGTGATATGTACTCTGCTCCTCGATTCGATGCGAAGATATATAATTCTCCGCTCCTCTCCCCCTCCCCCCTCCCCTCCCGCGAGTGATCCAGGGTGATCCCAGTAGTTAGCGAGAAAGACGCTGCCGTCGGCGAAAGTGCCACGACGGCATTGAAGCGGCTTTTTAAGAGTGTCGAACAACGGCGAAGGAGATGCGAAAAGAGAGGCTCGTGAAAATTCGCCGGCGTCCGCGCTCGCGTCGGCCAAAGACGGGATCGATTTTCTCATAGCCATTAGCGGGCTTTACGAGGGGAATAAGATTTCACGGTTGCTGCCGCACGAAGTCGGCCTTTTTCGCTGCGGCTGCATCGCCGCTTCCATAAAGGTCGCCTTGCGCCTTGCGTCCGTCAATCACCGCCAGATGCATTTTGCAGACACCGACCTTCTCGCGCGATATAGTACTCCTGCTTCGAGCCGCTAAGAAGGCCGTAATTGCGCCGTTGCGACGAAGATGCGCACTTTCCGAAAGCCTAAGGTCCTTTTCCCCCCGACCGTTGCCTCACCGACGCAGCCAGAATTCCGCCCTAAAGTCCTCCGCCGGTTATAGATTGCCCAAGGTGGAGCTGAACCTGACAGCGTCGCGAACTAAGACTTATCATTTATCTAGTAAATACGTTCGCTCCGAGGCGATCGCGACCTCTCGAAGGCAAAGCGTTCGCCCCGGCAACCCTCGGCGTTTGCCTGCGCCGGCGAGGCTCACCCTCTGCCGAGGCCGAGGCCGTGTCGTAAACACGATTTATGCGATTTTTATACCCCTTTTTCGCGACCGGATACCCCAGAGAGGGATCGTGTTCGCGAGGAGGAGGGACGGAGGGCGGAGGGAAGCAGGAGGGGGAGAGAGAGAGAGAGAGAGAGAGAGAGAGAGAGAGACCGGAGAGAGGTCGGCGAGCTGTCTCTCTCCGCGGCGCGGAGATCTAGCGCGCGTCCCATGCACTTTTCATGAAGTACATTTTCCAACAAAACTCCCGCTGACGAGGTCGTGCACACGCAACCTCGTCCCGAGATAAGGCGAGATCGAGCGAACCGATCGACGCGAACGTCTGTATACGGAGAGAGCGGCGCGAAAAAGTGCGGAATTTTGATAAAGCGACGACGAGCGCTGGCACGAGCGACTGAAAGCCAAGGCGCGATTCCAAGCTGCGCCGCCACGCGAAGGTTCCGCGCGATAAATCCTGACAGATCGAAGATATTTCAAACGGTACAATGTGAGCGAGCAACGCACCACCACGGGTGTACTTTAGGCTGGTTTCGGTTCGACGGCGGAAGGCGAGAGGCGAGCACGTGCTCCAATCATCAGGCTTGATTCGCGGCTGTAATCGTCAACAATGAATCATCGACGCGTTAGGCATCTCCGTGGCGACGTGTAATTAAATATTTCATCGTATTTACTTGCCACTGACGCGCACCTGTTTTCGAGCGCGCGATGTATGCCCGACCCGCGAAATATCGCAAATCGATAGGACGCGGCCATAAATCTCCCTCGCCGCGCGTTGCCCCGGCGAATAACAGTTCCCCCGAGCCGCCCACGTATTCCGCAGGATATATCGAGTGTCCTCCGTGGGAACATCTTCGTCGGACATCAGTCACGACCGCTTGTTGTACAGCCGAGATTGCGATATGAAAGTTTGAGCGCGTACTTGAGCGTGACTAGCCCCGAGTCGACATTTTGGCTCGACATTAACCCGGCAAATTCTGTTCAATGAAGAATGTCGAGGTAAAACATTGTACAAGCTATTGTCCTACCTTAACGATACAGAAACGTACAGATACTGACTGCCGCTCTCCGTTCCGTGTTGAATCATAAGGGGAGACTCGTTTCAAGTTGATCTAATATTCAATTAGCTCGATATTCCAGCTACATTTAATTTTTATTCTTAGTTAAAGCTAACAATGTGTTAAACATAAAGAGTTTTTTTTTTCAGCTGCTGGTAGTATATGTGAGATAAGCAAATATATCAAATAATGAATATTAAATATTAAACGTTGCTCCGTTAGATATTACCATTAATATTAATAATATGATAATAAATGTAAATATTAAATGTCTCGTAAGATCTAAATGGGCAAAATAATTGCCGTTCTCCCTCATTAAATATGGTACTTTAAATAAGAGCTAGTTAAAAGAGCTAAATAAAGGACGAAACCGTAAAGGCAGAAATGTGTCCAATAATACCGTGTGCAATATTTACAAGCAGAGATTTAAATTTAAATTCCATACGACGTCAAGCTTAAACGGAAATAAATAAAGTACCGGCAAGTGTAAATATAAGATCGCACTCGCTGCCGAAGCAATATTTTTAGACGTGAAACTCAGCATTCGCAACGTGTGTGAAGTTGGCCCCGCACTTTTCGAATTTTGTGTTTTTTTTTCGAATTGTACCGCATTGTGCTACGTTTGTGCCGTATTATGCCGCAATCCGCAACTTTGTAACTCAAAACGCACTCAAAAAAATTAAGAAAAACTAAATTTTTGGCAGCCCCGCACTTTTCGAATTTTGAATTTTTCTTTATTGTGCCATATTTGTGCTATATGTTTGTGCTGATTTGTGCCGCAAACGCAAGATCGATAACTTCAGTAACATTTGAGAACGAAATAAAAACGAAAATTTGCCAGTTCCTCACTTTTGTCCGAAGGGACCTAATTTTTGCTTGTGAATTCACACTAATTTGTGCCGTTTGAAGAAACTGGATATCTGCTTTCGTTCAGCAGAAAGAAAATGTTAAAGTTAAAGTACAAGTTAACAAATAACTTTTTCCACAATGCATTTGCAACGCAAGTCTGCAAGTTGCGCTGAATTGTGCTAATTGAGTACAATAAGAGACCACTTAGAGATGTATCGAAAGCTACTCAGATTGTAAAAAAAATTTGCAAAAATTGGCGACGCAAAAGAAATTTTTTCACATTTTCAAATTTTCAGGAATGTGAAAGAAATGTCCTGCCGTCAATCGTCGTCGCGATTGGACGACAGGGAGTGCGTAACTTTGCCGATTGTTTTGATACTCTCACGTCGCATAACCGTATAGAGTACTTTTCCGAGACCGATTGTTCTTTTACATTATTTACGCGAGAATTCTCGCCGGCACTTGAAATACTCGTTCGGACTCGGACTCTCGGGAGAGCATCGCGTTAATTAACACGCGTCGTCGTTCCGATCGAATCTTATTTATGCCAAGAGCCACGAGCCAGCATCCGGAGTGCCGTGGTGAAGCAGCCACGCAGGAGTAGAATGCTAAAGCGGGAAAGTCAGGATGGGGGACGCAGGATGTTGGAGAATGCCGGCAACGCGATCACCATCATCATTATCATCAATATCAGTATTAGCAGATGTGCGGGATACATATTTTATACGTGTACACGTGCATATCCAATGAAAAGAAAACAATAGGGATTATTAAGAGACAGACTGTTTTACATTATTTCGCGTATCCGTTGATCGCTCTTGCCCCGTTGGTCTTTATGGAATTATTATGGAATTATTGAATATTCGCATCCTCGCTTATCGTGCACATGTTCTATGTGCAATTAAATAAATTATATAATTAATACTTTACTTATTAAACTGTAGAATATGGAGATTAAACGCTGAGAGATAGAGACTGTTAAATAATTTTGAAGCCGTTCGGTTCTGAAGACTTAACGTGAAGAAAATGGCAAATTGAGATAATGAAGGCGCATGTTACTAGCGTGTCAGTTAATCAGTTATAAACAGACAGCTGACAAAAGTAACGGATTTGAGGAAAAACTCGGCCCGCCGACTCGATTTTATTATATTATTGCATCCGAATCAATTTTCACGCGACATTCCCGTCGGTATCACACGCAAACGTTGACAAAATTCAGCGCATTCATAGGGTCATTGCGCGCCTCTCCGATCGATTATCGATTCCCGACACGTGTTACAGCCTTCGCATTGTTAACCATTGCGTCGTAAAACGCTTTTTGTAAATCACCGCCATCGGAGCCGCGCGAACTCCCTTTTAGTTTACCTGACAACACCGTGTTTTTCCTGCGGATAGGCAGGTATTGTTGCAGCGATATCTCGAAATAATCATTTGTGCTTATCGAGCCGCATATTCTCGCAAATCACTATTATTTATGCCTCACGCGTATATACGAACACATTGTTCGGCAACACGCCGGTCGCGACGCAATATGCGGCTGGCTGATTTAACAAATTCACAAAACTCGTCCGTCTCTCTCTCTCTCTCTCTCTCTCTCTCTCTCTTTGTGCCGTAAGTGCATATTTAACTCTCCTTCCTGCCAGTCGTCGTGTAAAAATCAGGCGAACGCTCTGTCGAGGACGAGCAGCACGTCCTACGCGAAATTCGTTATTGCAGCAAGCGACGATGCCGCACAATGCGCGTGCGAGGGAGCAACATGGGAGGAGGGGAGGACGACGCAAGGTCCGGCTTTTATGTACGAGCACACGAGGTACTTTATAATTCTTAAATATGGAGGCGCGCGAACAATGGGAACGGCTGACTGACTACTGGGCGCGTCTGCACGAGCTGCTCGCCTCCGCGCGCTATTAATTTCATTCTCCTCCTGTTTTGCTCTTTTTTCACCTCGAAGGCGCGCACGTCCATTGTACGAGCAGCGAGGGGCGTCTATTGATCTAAACACGGTCCTGATGTACACACGTCGCGGAATATTTGTAAATTAAGCCCTTGCGCGAGAACAAAACCAAAAAACACACGCAGCTTTTCTCGATGAAATTTTTCCAGTTTTCACGCCGCGCGTTCCTTGCACAAAGGCCGCTCGCGGAACGAATGAATTTGTGAAGATCCCGCTTTATTATATACAAAAGAGCGCGCGAGTTTCGGCAAGTTTGCGTTCAAGAGCCGGTGTTTTGGCGAGCATTTTCGTGCCCCGACATCGGGATAATCGAATTTCTTTGTCCGCGTGAAAAATTGCAAACTGCATGCGCTTAATCTCTTTGTTTTTGTTATAGGGGGGGAAAAAAAAAAAAACGAGATTTCATCGAGCGCGAGGTTTCCGTTTGCGTTCGCGAAGGAAATATAACGCGGCGGAAGTTGACGCGCGTTCGCGTTATTGAGTTTGTCCGGAAAGTTTTCACTCCATTCTGAAGTTTCTCGCAATGGAGCTGTACCTTTTTCAGGATGATTGATTAAGGATCGAAGTCGATACCGAAGGTGTTTTTCACTTCGTCGTCGTCGACGAATTTCGCTTCTCGCGTAATTGTCTGAGACTCGTGGAGGCGGGGCGGGGCGGGGGGGGGGGAGGGGTATAATTAGCAGAGCGATTTTCAAGTTGAACAGAAGAACAAGAACAAGAACGAGGAAGAGCGTGAAAGAATATCTCATTGACCCGAATATCGGGCAGGAGCGGTCACATTTTTAACGACCTGTGGTCGAAATCATTATAAATGTACGTTCTCCGGATTTTGATGTTCGTGAATTTATCATGCGCGCGGTATTAACCCATCAATTTTCATGTTCGATGTAACGTCCACTAAATGCTTAATAAAGATATATAATTCTAACTAGAATATATTATTCAAATAGTAATATATTCATTCATGAATATTCACGCCGCGAGAGGACCGCAGCGCGCTTACGCATGCGCCCATACGCACGCGCGTATGCATACACACGCACCGTGTACGTATATGTGCTTATTTCTTATTTACGAAATATTAGCCACCAATATGGCAGCTGTAATTTCCTTAAAAAGTCGGCTGCTTATTCATCGGATCTATTTATTATTACGCTGGTATTTTCACCCGCTCCGATTTTGCATTTATTTATTGATCAGCGCGTCCCCCTCTCTCTCTCTCTCTCTCTCTCTCTCTCTCTCTCTCTCTCTCTCTCTCTCTCCCTCTCTCTCTCTCTCTCTCTCTCTCTTCTCTTTTCTCTCGCTCGCGCGAATATACACCGTGGTAAACACCGGCGCACTTTATCCGATGGTGAATTTTATCGCGCACTGATTTATGCGCTCGCTCGTCGGCTTTGATCAATCGTGAAATCCACCGACGAGGAGTCGCCGGCGTCCGATATTCCAGAGCCCGCATCGATGATTGCGCTTCATCCAGATGACGCGCGGAATTATCCGATCGACATGTGTTGGAGTCGTACAAGGATTAAGGGCTGGCGTGCTGGCGCAAGGGCACGCATTATCGCGCGTCTCCTCGGCGCCCAGGAAGCTTCATTTAATCGCGCTCCCGCCGACAAAAAGGAGCAACGCGCGCGCGCGCGCGGAAACTACGCGACATGCAAATGTCGCAAATGCGACGGAGCGCCGCTACATCCGTCGCGGAAAATGCTTCGCGTCTTATCGAGCGGTAGAGAAAGATCAATGAGGAAAAGGGAAATGGAATATATAAGTAGCTTTGCAGCGACTTTGACGAGCTTTCAGCTCGCGAATTTAACGCCACGCAGCAAAGAGAAAGGAAGGGCTCGGCATGACGCAAAGTCGAAAAGCGTGAAGACTCTAAGGAGACTAGTTGGAGCCAATCGGCGGATGCCATGTTTGCGCATGTGATGTGCAACATCGTCCGATGTTTCATGTTAGTCGATGCGAACGTACACTATATACAATACACACATACATACCTATGGATACCGCGTTGCTGTCGCCCACGCGGCCTCATCGATCGCGGAAAAGCGTCGTCGTCGTCGTCGCGTTTCCGCGGTACCGCGCGAGACCGGGAAGGTCCAAGTTCACCGCGTCAATAATTCCTGACTCGTTGGTCGAGGACGGGGTAACATCTGCCGGCCTTCTCACGATTCCCCGTGAGCCGTCTTCTGCGCCGAGAGGGAAAAAAGGTAAGAATGAGGGAGAACCCTGCCTTTTTCGCGGAATTATTGCGGACCGCGGAAGAAGGCTCTTGCAAACGACGACTACGACAACGACGAAGACGACGAGGAGCAGGAGGATGAGAAGGCGAGGGCGAGAGAAAAGAATCCTTTTGAGAATAGAGAGGAAGGACCGCGCCGTCGTCGGCGAACGGGACACGTTAAAGGACGCCCTCGAACTCGCTGACGCGAACGCGGCTTTGAGATGCGTCGCGTAATGTATACACTCGCCTTTACATACCGAGGATGTGCTTATGTGTGTGTGTGTGTGTGTGTGTGTGTGTGTGTGTGTGTGTGTGTGTGTATCTATACACGCGAATGTAACGTCCTTGTACACAAGTGAGTCGGTACGAAGGAGTGGCCGGATATTACTTCCATGCAAACCTTCCTCTCCCCTTTATCCCTCTGTCTCTCTCTCTCTCTCTCTCTCTCTGTCTTTCTCACCCCTCACGCTCTCCTTTCATCAGGAAGAACGACTTTTGTTTCTGACGGCCGGTCTCGGTTCGACTCGACTTTTCCTTGTACCGCACTCCACTTGGCTCCGCTCTATCGGACTTTTCCTCCTCGCCCGGCCTCCTTCTCCTCTTCTCTCTCTCTCTCTCTCCGCCTTCATCTTCGGAGAAAACCCGGCGAAGCGGGAGAACGAGGGAAAGGTACACGCCGGGAAAAAGGGTATCACCGAATAGAGAGGAGCCGGCGACTTACGCCGGCCCGGATCGATGCCTCGCCCCGACATTCGCTCGTCCTGCCGCCTAAACGCTCGCGCGATCGACCGATCGATCGAATCGGCCAACGAGGAGGGCGCGGCGCGCGCGTACGATCTGATATACGGCTGCATCACTGAGACGCTCGAGCGAGTTTCGATAATGAGATTACAGATGGGAAAAGAGAGAAATTTCTTTAACGATCCTAAACCTACTTACCGAACGGTGTTAGCGTTTGTCTTTAAACCTTGTACTTCGCATCGGTTACTTTGTGTCCCTTACGCCCCTTATTGCTCGAATTTGATGCAAATGTCTGTATGAATGTGTCGGTCACACACACACACACACACACACGCACATACACACACACACACACACACGCATACACGCACGCACACACACACACACACACACACACACGAAACGAGACGCTCGAGCAGATTTTCCCTTCGGACGGGAGAAAAATAGGAGATTTAATGGCAATATGATGTAAAACCGTGGCGGAACGTGCGTATGCCTCGGTTGAGTTCAATTCGCGGTAGCGTTTATCGCGAACTACGTACAATTGCCACGCCGTATAAACCCTCGGATATCTTTTATGTCGATTCGTATCGCGGAATAAAGCCGCTCGAAAATGTACGTAACACGCCGCTGCTGTTGCTACCGTTGCAGCTGCAGCTGCAGCAACGGCGATGGTGATGGTGCAGAGCAGAGGCGGCGGAGGTGGTGGTGCGATCGATATCGCAGTTTTATGTGCGTTCATCGCGGTGATACCGCGTGACATTTCGCACAATGCGCAGCGGAGGGCCCGAAAATGCGGGTTTGCGCCGCGCCTATGCGTGAATTAATGCAGCAACACACGAAACGATAGCGACATAGAAATTGGAACAAAGGGCTCGCGAAACATCCCGATAATGGACCGTGCATCAGAGGGTGAGCGGTAAGCGGGCGGAGGGGGGAGGGGTAGATAGGGCAGGTGCAGGGTGAGAGGACGGGAGATTTCGAATTTCCACGCCGCGGCTTGATCCACTTTCGGGCCGATCTGTTGCGCCGTAATAGGTTCGCGGATCGCGTATGAGCCGTTGGAAGCGACACACCGCTCGCACTTCGGCGGACACACAATGGACACTACTCTGAATAAGATAGCGAGCGATAATTATATCGCGACGCGGCCGTTCGATAACGCGAGATCGCGAGGAACGTGAAACCGGCGCGCCGCTGGAACGCAAACAACGCGGGCGGCGGCGGTGGCGGCGGCGGTGCTGTTGAAAACGCAGCGGCGAATAAAATCGGCTGAAATTTCCATCTCCTCGACTCGACGCGAATGCGTAATACGTCACTTACGAAGTGGGATCGGTTTATGAATATTAATGCGCTTGCAAATTAAATACCGGAGCAATTGAGAGTGTAACAGGTAATTAATTAGTCCCTGCAACATTATTTAATTATTCAGGCTGGGGCAATATTCGGGGAAACTTCGGAGATCGACATATTATCGTTATTGATCGCAATTATTGAATTTCTATATATTGACCGGCCGATCGTCGATGAAACGCTGATTTATCGCGCCGTTACGAGCGTGCACGACGCGTTGCGCGCGCGACGTCGCTGCGGAAAATAATTGTTTTGCAAGCTCGTTCGCTCGCTCGCACGCACGCACGCACGCACGTACGCACGCACGCACGCACGCACGCACGCACGCGCGCACGTGCGCACGCACGTACCCTCCACGCTCGGGCTCGTCGAAATAATGAGAACATCGAGAGAGTCTAGCACTGCCGGTCGCGCTTAATCGAATGCATATTTATGCATAGTGCTGGACGCGCACTGGATCAACGTGTCGGCCGATGCTTTATGGGCGATATTTTCATCGGCTTATCCGCTCGTATTCCGGTATTAAGCGTGACGCAACCGGCGTGTACGCGAATTCCGGCCGGCGAGTCACCGGCGGTCGCGCCTCCGGCCGGGATTTGAAAATCGATCGCGAAATTAATCGCGCGACTTCACCCGGCCTTCGTCCGGAGATTATGATCCTGTGTGTCTCTCTCCCCGTGCTACCACAGGCCACAGCCCGCCCTTCCGTGCCTTCCGTGGAGAAGAAGAACGTTTAAACGCTCGTATCGGCGAACGCGCGGCCATTACTCACGCGCGCGCGCGCGCGCGCGAGGCGGCCGTGCCGAGCGGAGAGCGAGTGGAATTAGCGCGCGTCCGTCTCGACTTCTGAGAAGCTTAGCGAGCCGGGCTGTCGAAATCATCGGTCGTTAATAAACGCTCGCTCCTTTCGTTGCCCCATTTCCGATTTCCGCGAGCGTTATCGCGTCACGTACGAAGCGCGTGTCGTCATTCGGAATCAGCGTCGTTCGTTCTTCGATAATCCGCCAGTCGATGAAGCCGCCGACAGCAGACGACGGAAACGTCCAAGGGAGACCACCAGCGTGCACGTCCACGACTCGCATCACCGACGCACTCGATATCTCAGTAAGCGCAAGCGACTCGAATGAAAATTCCAGCGACGTGGAGGCTCGCGAGGGAAAAGCGCGAGCGTGGCGCGCTCGCTGGAAACGCTCGCTCGCCACCGCGCCGGGGGATTCATTCCGGCCGACGACGATAATTGCGTTTCGCTCGATCGCACCGTGATTGTTCTATGAATATCAACGCGGCGATAAGTGCGAAGAGAGATATTTGTCGCGCGGCGGTCGGTGCGCGAGCGAAGAAGAGAGAGAGAGAGAGGGAGAGAAAAATCGCTATTGATTGCCGACGAACGGCTACCTGATAATTGTAACGACGACTGTCTGACGTTAATTGCCGACTTCCCCGAGCGTTCTCGGGGCGAAAAGCGCCGCGAAAAGCGGCGACGACGCGGCTCTCGCTCAGACACGCAATCGCTCGGCCGACGTGTATCCGCTTTGGTCGGCGCATTTATCATCCGACCGGACTAAATTGCCGGTCATTTTTCAGCGCGCTTTTACAAGCCGTCGAGGGCTATCGCGGGCGGGGGAGAAGAGGGGTGCTGCTGCCGGTCGGCCGACGTCATTCAGCGGCGCTCGATTGTTGACTGGAAGAGTGACTGGTTCTCGCGGAAGTTATTGAAAGACTCGAGCGCGTCGAAAAGTGAACAGCGAACGAGAGTATTTTCCGGCCGCGCGCGCGCGCGCGCGCGCGCCTCGTCGACGTGCAAAAGAGCGCGCGATAATCCTGCATGAACAGACCGAGCGACGCAAGTTTGCCAGTCTCGGCAGGTATTATGCGAGTATCGGCGGTGTCACTTGCGTGCAAGGGGGTGGAATGCGAGCGGGGTGGGCCGGATGCGACGCCAAGCGCGCTCTCGTCAAAAGCGTTTTCCGCGCGCGCGTCGCGCGATACTCCTCGCGCTCGAGACGCGCGCGATGTTGCACGAATGCACCGGAGGAACTTTCGACGATGCGCGCGACGCGGGTGTATCGGAAGGGAGCGAAGGGCGAGGAGGAATCCGTCGCCGTTGGAATTTGATGCAAGTTGCGATGGCTCGGAGGACTGCGTGATACTCGAGATTAATAATCGCGTTGCGCATTAAGGGTGTTTATGTGTATACGCGCGCGTTTGTGTGTGTGTGTGTGTGTGTGTGTAGTGGCCGGATATCTGGGTTGCCGAGGACGTGTCCTC
Source organism: Harpegnathos saltator (assembly GCF_003227715.2). NCBI lineage: Eukaryota > Metazoa > Arthropoda > Insecta > Hymenoptera > Formicidae > Harpegnathos > Harpegnathos saltator. Next base: position 72,526 of record NW_020230432.1, on the reverse strand, counting down.
CTTTCCGGAGGTGTCCTACGCGGGTTTTCGGAATTTGACCCAGTTCGTCCGTAGACGTGGCGCATGATTAAAAAGTTAAATGCATCTCGCTCCATTTATCACCCACTCTGATTAAAACTTCAAAGCTCCATACGAAACGAAGTCGCAGTTAATAGTGACTGCGTTATATCCCGCTGTAATCCATTTTAACAGTATTTGCGAAGAGGAAACATGTCGCACGAAGGAAAGGGAGAAAGAGAAAGAGAGAGAGAGAGAGAGAGAGAGAGAGAGAGAGAGAGAGAGAGAGAGCGCGCTCGCGGTAATAACATAATAATTCTAAAAAGTAATTTTCACGATAGAGAGTAAATTAGTCCGTAAAACAATGTGCGTTCTCGTTTCGTTTCTTTTTTCCTCTGTTTTCTTAAATTCTCTCGACACATCCCACCAACTTTTCGTATTATTGCTCCAATTATTCTAAAGAGGAAAATATGGTAATTCTGGCAGTAAATAATGACGATGCCATGGGGTAACGACGTTGAGAGCGTTCGCCGCTGACGATAAAGGAAGGAATATCTACCGTCGCAACTAAAAACTCGCCGCAATAAGTGAGATTGATGTTTGCCCAAAGTATAACACTCCGTCGTGCGACATCAAAAAGCGGATATTAAATTAAATTGCTCTCTCGCGGGCTCTTTCAGTGGTCTCCTCGCCGGCCAAAAACGCGCCGGTATGTACAGACCGAAGAGGTTGTTAACAAACTTCTTTCAACGAGCGCGAAACGAGATCGCCTGGCTGAGAAGTATCGGTCGTGATTTCATATGTAAGAGAAAAAAAAATACAGAAAGAGAGAGAGGGAAGAGGAGGAGGAAGGGAGGGAGAGCACCCCGCCAATAATTGTAACGAGAAAAATTTCGACGCCGACGCGATCGCGGAGATTAATCGCGTTGAATGATGGAGAAAGCGAGACACGGCGCGGCCGCGGCTAATCCCGTGTACGGGATAAATCAACGTTACAAAATCATTACGTTGAAATTAATATCGGGCCCCCTCGCAATCGCATCGCATCGCATCGTATTCGCGATATCGACGTTGAACGCAGGATATTGCCTTCCTCCTTATCGTCGATGTCATACACACGAACGTGATAGCAATTACATTTTTTTTTTTGCTACGAGCGTATTCTCTATCGCGAATAACGCGAACAACGCGAGTCCGGCCCAGACCGATTCTGCCCATGTTTATGTTTCCTTCTTTTTTTCATTTTTTCATTTTTTTTTCTTTCTTTAATTCAGCCGCCTCGAATGCTCCGTCGAGATTAGGCAGGAGCGCGCGGCAGCATTCCTCCGACGTAACCAGGCATAATTAAGAGGACTGCTCGAGGTCCTGGCACGATCCTACGAGCATTCGTCTGCACTGCGAACCACCATCGTTCACGTGTCGTACACGCGATCGACACGTGTACTCTCGTGCCTCCATCGCGTGCGCACATTAACACCTAACGGCGATTCCGTCTCTAAGATGAGATTTTTGAGACGTCTCATCATGTACGCAGGCTCGTCCGGTTCGGAGATGGATAACAAGCTGGTGCGCAATAAAACGTGTAAATCTAATCAATTTGATCGCGACATGACCGGCGCGAGGGTTCGCAGCACACACGGCTCCGAGGGAGATTAATCGAGTTACGTTATTAAACTGTTAGGCTGCGGCAAATAAATAAACAAACGTCCCAGCGGCGTCTTGTGCCGCTGGGAATGGGGGTGACTTGAGCCAGAGGAATGCATCTCTCGCTTGTCACAAATGTGCCATAAAAACCATCTCGTTTTTATAACACGTTTTTTATACGTTTTTATCTGAAAATATCACGAGACGCGTGCATTCTTCGGCGGAGATTTCGCGAAATGAAGCAGCTATATTTTCCTCTCGCGGTGCGTCTCCGTTGCTCTCTAATTCTACGTTGTCTCGATAGCGAAACTTCCCGGCCTTTGATTAATTGCTGATTGTCGGCGGTCGCGGATTCCGAGCGGGACAGCCGGTTAATTGGTTCCGAGTCGCTCGCGAGGCTGCTACAATGTTACCGGCGGCAGCGGCGGCTGCGTTACAGCCCGAGGAGAGATGACAGACGACGGTCGCGACAAGATTCATCGAGTTATGCCACGGCGCGAATTAAAGAGATCCCCGGAGAACGCGCGCCGCACTGTAATTATTGCCGTTCGATTAATCCTCGCCACCGTTTCTAATTGCCAACTGTACAACGGAGAGGGACACGCGTTGCGCGAACGCGCTTAGATCCCGCGATCTCGGCTCGTCGCTTGGCTCTATCCTCGCGACGAGACCACCGGTATACGAGAGAGAGAGAGAGAGAGAGAGAGAGAGACGAGGGAGAGAGCGAGATAGCGATCTAACTCTCATTCCGCGGCTAACCGCACATTCAACGAAATTGGCAACCGCCGATGAAGAGCGTGATCTTCGAATATTGTATTGCATTGTAAAAACGGAGTTACATTGTTCCGCCGGGTTACGCTGTTACATTTCCGCCGCGGCGGAAGAGAAGCAAACGGCAGCGAACGTCCTCTCGCGAGCGAATAAATGAGAATGCATGATCGAGCGAAACAGAGAGAGATCATCGGGACCAACAACCGACGTCGACACGCGTTCCACGCAGCAACGGGGATAAAAAATCGATCGTGCGTCCTCCTACGCACGAGAAATCATCAGCTTTTCCCGATCGCGCGCGCTGCACCGATCCGCGGCTACCACCCGCGACGACGACACGGCGCGCTACGCTAAGTGAATAACGGTTGCGAACTTGGCGTCCATCCGGCGGAGAGGTCGCGGTGAACGGTGAACGGGGTGAAACGCGATAGTGTTGTTAACAGAGCGCTAGGATAACCGAGCGGCCGCTGGTCATTACACTACTCTCTTCAGGCTGCTCGGCTGCGCGCGCGAGCCTGCCTGACGAAACCTCGCGATTGCGTTATCGCCGCTATCCGACACCGCGCGCCGCCGCCGCCGCCGCCGCCGCCGCCGCCGCCGCCGCCGTCGCTCGGCGGGAAATCGAGCGGTGCGAGCGAGGTGGAATTTTCGCGCGTCCGATTCCGATCGGAGTAACGATCGTAACGAAAACGGACACCCGCTCCGCTCCGATCGCGCAGCGGAGAGCAGCCGGGCATTACCGGAGAGCCGCCGCCGCCGCCGCGCGCGGATGTACATTTAGCGGGCGTGTGCAGCCGGTACACGTGTACGTGCAGCGAGGGAGAGCGAACGATCGCCTTCGATCGGGGAGACCAAGTCGTCGGCGCATTCTCGAACGCGATGCACCACCGCATTCAATTGTCCGCCGTTCTGGCTGACGCTTATATAGGGCCGGCCGGCCCTATCGATCGTATCGTATCGATAGAACGCGCCTCGCGGGAGCCGCGGAAAGTAACGTATATATCGCGAAATAGTATAGCACGAGGTTGCCGTCGGTTGATTTAGCCTGACGGCTTAGCGAGATCCACTGCGAGCGCCGGGGCTACCGCCTTCCCCCCCTTCCTCTCTCTCTCTCTCTCTCTCTCTCTCTCTCTCCTCTCTCTCTCTCGCCTCTTTCTCTTCACCGTCTCCCCTTCGCGCCGAGTTATCGAGCGGAAGCGCCGCGATCGATGCGTACCGCCGATACATCGACTGGAATACGCGAGAGAGTGCACTTGAGCCGGCGAGAAATTGCACAGCGAGCCATCGCCGCCGTCGTCGTCGTCGTCGTCGACGACGCCGGAAATTTCACGGTGACGAGCAAGATTGCGGACCGCGACAGCTAATGTCGGTGGAGGCGATAGAGGAAGCGAGCGTTGCGCGCGCGCGCGCGCACACACACACACACACACCAGGTTAACGAAAGGATAATTAAAGGGGATCGTAGTGAGAAAAAAAGAAAGAGAGAGGCGGGGAAATTGTATATTTCCGTATTTATTCGCTGCAATCGCATCTCTACGTATCTGATACATTGGAAGCGGAAGTTCGGGTTTCCTCGCTCGTTATCGGCTCTTATTCATTCCGCGCACTCGGCGAATAACGAAAGTCTCTGACGACGAGGCGAGGGTAGGGGAGGGGGATTCTGTCGCGGAGAAACAATTCGAACAATTCTCAAGACATCCGAAATTATTCGCATCGCGAGAGGCGAATGCGTTTCCGATGTCCGTCTTCGATTCGGAAGACGCGAGAATACGAGTGAGTGAGTGAACGGACGAACGAATGAATGAGTGAGCGAGCGAGCTGAAGCAAGAGCGCGCTGCAGCGGTGGGTGGGGTGCAGGTGGGCGCAAAAGCCGTGATCCGTGTGTCGCGATAACACACGACCAAGTCTCTGTTTCTGTCTCTCCGACTTAACTTAATTCCGGCACCGAGCCGCCTGCTCGACGCTGCGAAGCCCGTCGCACAGTTTCGTCGCGCGTGTGCGGAAGAAAGACGAGAGAGTCGGTAAGAGAGAAGTCGGAGCGCGGGATAGCAATACAGTGTCCCGGAAGTCGCGTATACTTCCTCCGGATTGTTGCGCAACGACGGAAGGATCCAGCAGAGCAGGCAGCCTATCGCGCGGAAAGCGCGACGTATTAATTTCGTTTGTTTCGTAATTAACTTTCGTAATTAACTTTCCGCGCGATGTTACCGCTACTGCAAAATTTTTCCTCCCCGCTTTTTCCCTCGTCCTTTCAGCGAATCCATAAAATTCGCCGCGTCAGCGGTGAGAGATCAAACGTCCCGGTTGCTCCGACAATAGAATTTGTCCCGTTCCGCTTCGTTTGCCGGCGTGGCCGTTCCGCCGTTATTTCATCCCGCGACATCTCGCGCGACGCGGCGTTTTGAAAAATTCAAGACACAGCGCGGAGCGCGGAAACACGCGCGCTTTTCCGAGCGGATGCGCTCGTCGTTTCTTCCTACCTCTCCCTCTCGCGAAAGATGAAAAGCTGGAAAAAGCGTCGAAAGGGATAAAGCCGACGAGACGACGACGCCGTCGTAAAAGGACGCCGGGGAAGCGTTCCTTGTACCGCTCATAGATTAAAAATCGCAAACTTTTCGCGTCGCATCACACGTATAAAGTTACCTCCTTCGTAAACTTCGCGACACTTCCGGGACTCGCCCAGCCAGTTTCGCCAACTACGTGCGTCGCAGTTCGAGAGGGCGAAGTTTGGATCGACTTGAAATTTTTACGGCACTTTTACAACGTTCGTTCGGCTTTCGCACGAAGCCGCATAAGCGTAAGAGCGTATTCGTTTATATTATGTATAGAACGGCGTGTAAGAGAGAGCCGACGACGGGGGGGCGGGGGAGGCTTAACGCCGTAGCCCGCCCCGCCGCGTCATATCCTAGCAAAACGCGCGCGTCGAGAATGTTTTTAATCGTCTCAGAAACGGTTATTTGCGTATTTCGTTAAAAATTTCAGGTTCCGCAGCAACGTTGGATTGCAGTTGCATTTTGCACGGATCGTTTGCTACACTTGAAATTGTTAGAAAAATTGTCCGCACTTTTCTATCTTTTTTTCTGTTTCAGCTAAAATTGTATTTAAAGTAGAAACGCCGTACAAAACCCGTGTTATTTCATCCACAAATTTTGACCCAATTGAATACTGACCGATACTTGTTTTTTTGTTAAAAAAACGTCGCGGAATTCGTTTCAATTCGTTAAAACTATGCGTTACGGAAATACCTGTTCGTATATCTGTTCGTTCCCGGGGCTTTGCTAACTTCCTCTGTGACAATGTGTGACTTCTTTTGGACGTGCGTTCTTATGTTTCTCGCGCTGTAAAGCACTCCAAGATCCCGCTGGATTCACCTTCGTCGCCACATGTCGGCCATATTTTTCTTCCTGCATCGCCGTAAAATTTCCGCGCGCGCGCGGCACAATCGCGCGATTCCCCTTGAAATTCACGGCGGATTCTCTCTTGTTCGTCGTATCGGCTCGTTGTATCCCGCGCTCCGCGTTACTTCGATTAATTTGTGCCGGGAGGGAAGAAAGACGAGGGAAGCGAGGGCACGAGAGCCCGAGACGCAGGGTGCGACAACTTATTCTTATCTCGCGTTAAACCGCGTGCTTAAAGCATCTCACGTTAATCAGGCGACCCGATTGGCCGTGCCGAAGGCGGCGAAACGACAAACGAGCCGCGCTGGCGAAGAAAACGACGAAAACCAGGGACGCATCCATCGTGCGATGCGAACAAACAACGCGAAGGCCATCTCCTCGAGACCCTTCCTCTTTCCTCTCAACACGATAATATATTAAATTAAAAGAGTGCTGAGAAAAGAGAAAACTGAGATCTCATTTGAACGATAACCTAATCTCGAAGAGCGTCCGATCATTACTTGACGCATATATATGTATATATATATATGTGTGTGTATATATATATATATATATATTGCAGCCAGTTAAATATTTCTTGCCGTGAAATATTTGTCAAGGAGAATCATTTGGAAGGAAAACGAATAAACGTTTGACTGACATTTGTGATATTAATAAAAGCTCTGAGCTCGTCAGAGGGAGCCAAGGAAGCTCGACTACGCCGTTGCAAATGGCCGCTACAAACGACCAACGATACGGGAAAGACAGCTCTTGCGGGAACCCTTCGCCATTCCGATCCTCTTGTTATTTTCTCGCGGAAGGTAGATGAGGGTTAAAAGAGATAAGGGTGGAGGGCGAAGATGGAGACGGTGCCGTTTACGCGGCAGAATGTATATAGCTAAGTGTATTTTACTTCTCACGCGGCTGTCTCTCTCTCTCTCTCTCTCTTTTCTTTTCCCGAACATGCCTACCTCTTACAATCATTTATATTCTCTCGGTGATAAAAAGGATTCAATGCGAACAGTATAATCGATGTTGCGTCTGACATCGGTCAGACCCGCGCGAACGTCGCGCGCATTAAAGAAATATCCGATTCCCCATTTGTGCGCGCGTCCCGTTCCCAATTACGATTTAATTGATCGACTAAATTGAGTCTGCGTTTAAAACCGGTCAGATTTCAATTAATGCCTGTCTCGCAGTGCCGAAGCGAATATCGGTGGGATAGCGCGCGCGCACGATTATTCGCCATTCAAGCTTTCTCTCTCTCTCTCTCTCTCTCTCTCTCTCTCTCTCTCTCTCTCTCTCTCTCTCTCTCTCTCTCTCTCTCTCTGTCTCTCTCTCACTCTCTCTCTCTCTATCTCTCTCCCCCTCTCTCTCCCTCTCTCCCTCCCTCGTATCTCGCCGGCGCGGTGTTCTGATGTGTTAATTTAAACATCGGCCTGTAATTAAAGGGCACAGTGCGCGTTAAGCTCGATCGGCCGTGCCGCGGAAGAGGCAAAAAGTCGCAGTCACCCAATGTAAGCAAACTGATGGCCTGCGGAGGGGAGAAAAAGCGCAGGTGTCGAGGTATGAGCACATCGGCGAGCGAAGCGCGTAATTAGAACATCGCCGTGGCGATTTTCATAAAAAATTGATTGCGAGATTATTCGAGAATTTTGCCGGACGGCGGATTCTTTCGCCGAGGCAATTCCCCGTGTGCCGCCACGTGGTTAATAATTTCTGCGACCGCACGGCGAAGCCGGGATTTTAGCCGGACGTTAATCCTCAAATTGACACGCGGTATTTCCAACGCGCGGCCTCGAATTACGCCGGTCAGGGCGGCATAATTAACTTCGGCCGAGCGGCAAAAACACGCGGAATTCCACGGAGGACGCTTACCGGTCTAGAGGCGGCGTTTCGATCGCAATTAGACAGCCGCTTCTGCAAAAGTATCCGCATTAGCCGGTGAATGCATTTCAAACGTCGAGACTGTCTCTCTCAATTCCTCCACTTATCGCAATTCTATTTTAGCTTCTCGCCTTCTCATATCCCTGCGATATCGGTCTCCGATCGTTTCAAGAAGCACTCTCAATCGTACACTGCCGGAAGGCAAGAACGCAACTTTTTAACGAAGCGACGCGAGGCAAAAAATCTTAGCATAATTTTCTGCAACAGACGGGGGGAGGGGGGCTCGCTCATTCTCAGAAAGTTACTTTCCTCAAGTTTATCGATACCGTCTGAAGGTACAAGAATATAGCGGTGTAATTCTAGATCTCTGCCACGTTAATATCCAGAATTCACGAATTCTTGTAACTGTCCGAGTTGCGGACATGTGTACAAACTCCTACATGCGATCCGGCACGCTCAGAAACCGTGAAATGCCCTCTCCCTCTCTCTCTCTCTCTCTCTCTCTCTTCCTCTGTCTCTCCGTCTGTCCCTCAATCTCTCGCTCTCTCAGCCCTCGCATCGCATGACTTTCGGTAACAAAACCGCAACGTGTTCCTGGCGTTTCCGTTCGTACGCTGTCTGTCAGCAGTCGCGGAAATTACGACCTACATGCGGCGACACGACTAATGACAGCACCCGACGCCCATGCGAACAAGTGTCGGATATTCGCGGCACATGCTGGGTGTTAATAAAATGCAACTATCCGCGAGCTGAGGAACGTACCCCGCGAGCTAAAGCTCGCGCGTCTAAGCGCTACGGTAATATCCCCGTTTTCTCCTTTTCTCCCATCGCGCGAATTAATCGACGCGATACGCCGCTCAGAGTGCGATCGACGTTGCTCTCGATCTTGCTCTTGATGTTTGTCGCCGCGATTCATGTCGAGGTGTGCAGATGCGAACGATCGGAATTATACCGGCGTCTCGGTCACGCCGCGCGATAACGAGCGTGTTCCGGCGCGTCGGCCGGGGTTCGTTCCCCGGGCCCTAAATCAGGGACAAGATGTCTCGCGAATAATCCACCACGTTCCAAACTTGCCCACCGAGATGTCGCGAGATATGAATTGTCGGATGATGTACGTCTGTGCACCCTCCACCATCGCCGGACGCGCCCGTTAATGGAGCCAAACCGCCCGTTTCTTTCTTCTAGAGACGACAATCGACCGCTTCTCGTTCGGCGTCGTCATCGCGAGAGAAACGTCATTTAACCAGCCGCCCGGTACCTGTTGCTTCTTACCGGACGGCGTTGTCGACGACCGCATTTTCCGCTGCTGCATTTATTAACGCGCGGTACAAGAAGAAAGGGAAGAGAAGAAGCGTTCAAGGCGCGCGCATACGCGCGCACTCTCCCTCGTTCTCTCTCTCTCTCTCTCTCTCTCTCGCTCTCTCTTTCTCCCTCGGTTCTTCCGCCGGGATTGCTCAAAAGTCGCGCGTTATCTCGCGGATTAGCACTAATCGCGGAGATCTAGGGAGTCGCGTTTCGCGCAGTCGCCCGTGACCACTAAACCATTACGCCAACGCGCGTGTATACCCGGAACGCGCCGGTATAACGCGGCGCAAAGCCGACGTAATAAACCGCCTCGTCGATAACAAGGTAGAGCGCACGGGAGAAGGAGGAGGAGGGGGAAAGGAGGAGGAAGAAGAGAGCGCAAACCTGCGGATGCGTCTCGCCACCCACCGCGACGTCCAAGCGAGAGCCGCGCGGCTTCCCGGCTTAAAAACCGATTATTTGTTTTGTCCATCATACTTTCGAGGAACGCTCGATTATACGAATAATGGATATTTTTCCCCCCTTCTTTTTTCTTTGTAATCCATTACTCGCTTGTCGATCTTGTTCCTGAACATTGTACATCCTTAATGCAAACGCGTATACGGGAAAAACGAAAGAAAGGAGGAGCGAGAGAGCGGGAGAGCGGGAGAGAGAGAGAGAGAGAGAGAGAGAAGGAGAGAGAGAGAGAGAGTGAGGGAGAAGGATAGATCGCGAGCGATAGGAGCAGGCGGTCCATTGCATCTCGGCGGCCGTGGGCCGGTCGGCTGAATGCCAATTATCTGATCCCGCGTATTGCCCGATGTACGCCATTCGGATGCAACGTACGCAGGAGCAATATCCAGATGATTATCGTGTAGCCGGCGTGGCGTAATCTCCGGACCGGATCACGGAGCGTGCCATTATGCGCCCGCGGCAACGCGCCGCTTTGCGCGAGCGCCGATTTCGGGGAAGAACTTGTGTACCTCTCTCTTTCTCCCGCTCTACCCTCTTTATCCGACCACCTATCTGTCTTTCTCGTTTTCTCTCTCTCTCTCTCTCTCTCTCTCTCTCTCTGCTTCTCTGTCGCTCCTTCAGTCTGTTTCTCGAGATATATCGGTTACATTTTATTAGCACGCAATTACGGGCAAGGCAGGTAGCGAGAGAGAGAGAGATACCTCGGTAACGCACGCCGCCGTTGCTGCCGCTCTTCGGCTCCGAGAAACAGATCGGCGCTCATAATCGCGTTAATGATATACCGCCATGCGACAGCCTCCTCATTTCTCGAGATAATTGCGCAAAGTGCTTCAATCTTAAGACAGATAGGATTTAATCTATATTTAAAACGGATGCGGAGAGCGCCAGCGTCGCGGTTTTATTTGGTCACGTCGTCACGTAGTAACGAAGTAACGCGTTTTTCACGACACTACAGTTTTACAGTTATTCGCCGTCTCTCGGTAAACCTCCTGCCATTTCCGTTACCTAATAATTAACCTAATAATTAACGAACATTTTCTTTCTTTCTTCATGTGGTACAGTGACGTAAAAGTCCTGATCCTTTCCTTCTTTATAATATCGTTGTGTGCGTTGTACGTTGTACACGTGCAGGTGTTATTTTACAAGCGATAACACGGCTGTACTTTATATAGACCGATGTATCCTCTAATAGATTATTCTTTCACGAAGAATCTACTCCTCGCTGTTGTATACAATACTACGATTTATAGAGTCAACCTGTCGATTAACGTACCATATTGGATATTCCTGAAATGATTTGAACACGCGATGCGCCGCTTTAACCAGTAATTAGACGACGACATATTCCCCGAAACGAAACGAAACGAAATGAAAACCAAGCCGACGTGGATTCGAACTGGCTCTTTGTTTCGGCGCACTTTATATCCAATAATCGCTTAATCCGCCCGTAAATCCTATTAGACCGAAATTAAATTAACTCGGAGAGACTCGAGAGCCTGATTCGACGCGAGAGGAGTTTCGCTTGGAGAATGTAAGATTAAACTGAATCCCGTGAACAGTAGTAGCAGCGGAACGAAAGGGCGTCGCGACGGCCTTTTGAGCGCCGCGCAACCATTGTGCCCAAGTGGTCGCCGGTACTTAACCCGAGTTCGCCCACTCGTAAAGTAAAATAAAGCCGCCCCGGGAAAATCGACGGCGGCACCATGTAATCGCATTGCGACCCCGTGATCACTTACAACTCGCTGTTAACTGGAGGAAGATGAAGCGGAATCGAGACGGTACACACACACACACACACACACACACATTCATGGAGAGAGAGAGAGAGAGGGGGGAGGGAGAAGAGAGTAAAAAGAGCGCAATTCGAACAAAGGGCGAACCCTTGCAACTTCTTCTCTTCGTTACGTCCTCCACAGCGCAGATAGAAAGATAGATAGATAGATAGAGAGAGAGAGGGGGAAGGGGGAGAGAGAAAGAGAGAGAGAGAGAGGGCGGAGGAGAAATTCGTCTTTCTTGGTTAGAGATCATCTAGAAGAGAGATGCGTCAGGTCATGTGACCAGCCAATCACGGAGTGATCTCTAGTTTTGGTAACATGGCGCCCACGACACGCTAAAGCGAGAAGAGCACACACTTTTGCATAAAGGCATAATACACAACACGTAAGAAAATGAACCAATCAGAGTCTTTAATTTCCAGCATTGCAATAGAAACAAAGATTCTAATTGATTGATTTCTTTGCGCATTGTGTATTATACCTTTATGCAAGAGTGTGTGTGCTTTCCGCTTTATGCGTGTTCACACGGGGACATAAGGCGGATAAGGCTGGGTCTACAATAAGTGTAGTAAGCTTCAAGCCTTAAAAAATTGTTCCTAACCTTATTCGATTATTCTCGTAAAAATCGACTAGGATTGGTAGAATTTCCTTAAGGCTTAAAGCTTACCACACCTATTGTAGACCCGGCCTAAGAGGCGGAATGCGCGACGCTCGGGTACAAGTGAGGTAAAATAATAGACGCTGGCAAGTTTCAAAACAATCGGCGTCTTCGGCCAAAAGGGACAAAAACACAAGCCGCGTAAGCGGCAACAGGCGTCGCGCTTCGTTGAATGACGCGTACACACTCGACTACCAGCGGATCAAAACAAACAACACGGCGGATAACTCAGCAGCGAAGCGGCTGAGTTATCAGAACGATCGCACCCGCGGTGAGTGTCGGAAATGTCGCTCGTCTTTCGCGAGTCTCTCTCTCTCTCTCTCTCTCTCTCGCTCGCTCTCGGTCCGTCGATGATCTTTGTCAATTAATCACGTGCGATCGTTAGTTGGCGGTACGTTTTTGATCGACTCGCGTAGATTCGCGCGCGCGCGCGTGTGTGCACACGACTTTATCGAGTGTCCAGTGCCATGATGACCTGGAGCAGGACGAGAAGCGCAGAGTGCGGGGCGCGGGGCGACGTAGTAACAGCCGACGATGCATGATCGGTGAGTGAATTCATTTATAACATTTGCGCAGCATGGCTGAGCATACATAGCGTAAAGCGTTTAAATTGTACAGTAATTGCTATACGTACATCGCATCGGCTTCGTATACCTTGCTGGAAACAATTAAGCAATCAAACAGAATAGATAGTTTCGGTAGACTGTTTCGCGGATTAGGTTAGGTTAGGTTAGGTTAGGTTAGGTAAGGCTAAATCGGACACGCGGCGCGGCGGAGCGAATAGCTAAAGCTTCGTGTTCATACAAATATGTTTATGTTGAAGACGACAAAGTTAGTTATTGGGGAAAATACTCGGTATATTCTGATATTTAAGATTGTTTCGAGATGTCGTAGACATGCCTCGAATTCTCGATGAAACCTGCTGCGTACTCTCCACTGCTTTCTCAATTTCGAACGGAATTTCGCAAAATTCATATGAAACTAAACTTCGACTCAGGTAAAATCCTCCGTAGAATCTGTATCCCCGCATAGTAAAATTCTTCCGCTGTCCCAAGGATATTGCTATCGAAAAAAGTGGCTGAACGGTATTTTCACGTACACACAACTGCGGTATCGCGCACGAAGTAAACACGGAATGATTTCCCGATTTATTCTCCGCGCGGTAAAGAACTCTGAGGAGTTTCGTAAGATTTCTACATACTCCGATATGATAAATGTACAAAGAGAGGAGATACGCAAACAAGGGGATATATAAAATCGCAAAGTGAATCGCGAAGAGAACGAGATGAAACAAAGGGAAATAAACAGAGGACATTACACGAAATGGCCAAGGATGGTGAAAAGGTCGTGTGTGTGTGTGTGTGTGTGTGTGTGTGTGTGTGTACACGATGAAGGATAAATTGTTAACGACGAAAGCCGCCGCGAGTCGACTTCTTCGGCCGCGGAATGCCTTCGTTTCTTCGAGATTTCGGCTTATCGTTTTCGCACGCGCACACGTCGCGACAAACGTAGCGGAACGTGTAATTCGTGCGTTCAATCGCAGTCGGCTGAGTTAATTGCATCCGGCGCGTGCAATGTGCGAGCGTGTAAGCAACAAACGGTGCGGCCGTTACACCGTATCGACCCACTGCGCATTTGGCCTCAACGTTTAACCCTCTCCTCTCTCGCTCTCTCTCTCTCTCTCTCTCGCTCTCGCTCTCGCTCCCTCTCTCTTTCACAGACACATACAGTCTCTATCTCTCTATCTTCCCCCTATGCGAGAGGACATACGAATGTAATATTCGAATGGCTACGAGTCCGCTTTGGGGATTAATCACGTGCTCCAAAACGCGCTAAATACCGAGATTACGACTGGCGTTTACCTCAGCGTTGCGCATAATCGTGGTAAAAGGCGATAAAATTGTATCACACGCTCTTATGCTTTAATCGTGTTGCGAATAAGTGTTTACACTCATGTCTACGTAATCGCGACGGAGAACTCAGGAACGCGCAACATACCTCGCTTGCGCATGATTATTTCGTCGCCGTTATATGCGCAGGTAACGTTCGCCGTTTACTTGCCGTATTTATGCGTTTTGATTATTACGTTCGTTTTATTTCACGACTGTGAAATATTTCAGCTGCCACGGATAATTAGATTCTCCGCGTTCGCTGGATGCTGAAATTAGATGTCGCACTTTGCACAGCGGCTTATTCGAAGCTGCACATGCACATATCCCCACACACACACACACACACACACACACACACACACACACACACGCGCGCGCGCACGCACGGCGGGTGGTTAGTCGCGTTATGGCATTTAATTGCGACATAAGCGCGGAATACTTTGGATGACTCGGATAATTAAATTCCGGCAAAGTAAATTCAGCTAAACCGCAAGACTGTACGTTATAATTTCCACGGTAGTTTACTCACTTTGACGGTTGAAGTATCTAATTACTTTCCAAGAGATTGCGCCGCATATAATGGAAAAAGAAGATCCTCTCTGACGAGTATCCGTGAAATACGTTTTTTATTAGAGGAATTAATCCATCTATTTATATTTGTATAAAATAAGACCGTGACAGCAACACCGACGAATTTCGACCGATCCATTGTCAAAATTAATTAAATATATTTTCTCCTTGCGTCTATAGAATTTAGTAGAACAAAGTTTCAGAATTGCAGACAAAATATATAAAGACTCCCCTCTCCCCTGGCTAGATACAATGATATATATATATATATATATCTGTCTGTGTATGCGTATACGACGGAATCAGACAAAAGCCAACTAATCCTCCTCGTTCGCGAACTTAACTCGCTATAAATTAAACGTTCGCTCTTTACTCACGACTTCCTCGCGAATCGTTCGATTCATTCTCTCTTGATGGCGGACGATAGCGTTTAATTAAAGGCCAACTCGAAGAAGTCGTAGTATTTTATGTGGAAAGTTTCGGTTAAATGACCTGTTCTTTAGCTGAACTAGTGCAATAAGTGCAATAAGTTAGAGAAAATATATCCGTCTCACTCCAACTTATTGCACTAATGCTGCAGTGCAGCTAAAAATAATCAGGCTATAAGACTGATTTCGTTCTGATTTCAAACAAATCGCAACGACTTCACGCGATTTCTTAATTATTTTTCTTTAATTATACTGATTACACTTTTAGTTTAATTTAAATGATTTCAAAATATATCGCACGATTACACATGATTACGAATGATTTCACAGTTGATTACACAATGATTACAAATTAGGTGTACACCTGATTTCATTAGTGAATAATCCCTTGTGTGAAATCGTTTATTTCTCCCTTGTGTGAAATCGCTTATTTCTCTCATGTTCTCAATTCAAAATGCGAGCTCGACAAGTCCATCCACAACAAACAACGATACTTTTTATGTCAAAACGAACATGCGCAGTCTCTTCGCATTCGCGACGCCGGCCGGATGCTCGGTTAGATTAGATTAGGTTATTTGTCTACCGATCTTCTCTCTCGCTCGCTCTCGCTCGTTCTCGCTCGTTCTCGCTCGCTCGATATCTACCTCTGCACGATGAAATTTCGCGATTCGCATACGATCCCTCGCGAATTAACATTGCAGTGTCGTGTCTCGTGTTATCGAATATCGTATATCGGCCCGGGGAAACGCAACGCCGGCGGATATGAAAGCGATCGTTACCGGCGACGGTATCCTTTATTTGCGCTGTGTCGATCGACGTTATTTGCGCTTGTATCACGCCGAGTGGATCCAATTCTCACTGGGCAGTTCGTCGGAGCTGGACGAGAAAAGCGCAGAAAGAACGAACGGTAAAGAAAAAAGCGGGCGCTCGCGCGTTTTGTCATCGGTCGAAAAGAAGTCGCGTCGATTCGCGTGGCGAGCTTTTCTCTCTCTCTCTCTCTCTCTCTCTCTCTCGCTCTCTCTCTCTCTCTTTCTCGTTCTCTCGCCGTCCGCAAGGGTCGCCAGCGCTTTTTCAAGAGCGTTTTGCCGAAGCGTGCTGCTGCTCGCGTTAGTCGCGCGCTTCTATTTGCATATTACAGAATCGCCGAATGGAGAACTCCGCGGACCGGCTCTAGAATCGTTCTACCGTTATCTTGTAATCATATCTTCCTTTGACCACACGCGGCATCGATTGCCGACCGGCGGCCGGCTCTCCCCGGCGGTAGCACCGCTGCTCTCTATCTCTTTCTCCGTCTGTGCCTGCGTTTGTACGAGTCTGTACGTGTATGCGCGTGTCTCCACGTACATGTCTATGTATCCGTTGGATTTAATTCACTTAACTCGAACTATGCGCTGCTTCTCGAACCACCTGCTCGATGGGAATGAACTCGCGCTCCGGGAGAGACCCCGATACCTCGAAACGGAAAATTAAATTGGCCTCCGGGACGTCTGAGCGAGGAACGTTGTTCTTATTATCGCACGACGTACGTACGTCTCGAAAAATGCGAGAAAAATATCAGACGACGAGAGGAATGTTGAATTCCTCGGCGAGGATTCTTGCGACCGCGACGCTACGTGGCACGAGGCAAGTGTACGGGTTTTTAACTGAGTCCTGACGATTCTTGTCTCTTCGGCATAAAGACGCTCGTACGTGAGCGTGTAAATTTTCGAAGAGCGGAATATGTGGGACTGAAGGCATTTTGCTTGACAAACCAAAGTGCCAAACGCCAAACGTCTCTCAAGCGGCGATGCGTCGGCTCGTTTCGTAGCTTTCGTCGAGCGATTTCGCGCATCTTGCTCACTTATCTCGAACTTCGGGTTATCGCGCGAGTAAATCGCTGCGAGTCGATTTCAGGCGGCCGCGACGGCGGCCGGAGATATGAGCGACTCTCAGGACCTGAGTCGAACTTCTTCTCGCACTCGCCGTCCAGCTCGCCCACTCGCTCATTCCTGCGTCGTATTTGCATAGGGAAGTTAAATGGCGAGTTCGATCGAGTTCGGCGTTATCGTATCTCTCGTTGACCACTCGCAACGTCGACCACCGACCGCGTACGTACGCGGAGGTGCCTTACCGCATCGCCGCCGCCGAGTGGATTTAATTCACTTAACCCGAGGTCCCGGTTTAATTGCGTAAGCTAGCTCTCCCATGCCCGACCATTAAAAGCTCCAGCGCGGACGGGGCTGAGAGAGACAGAGAGAGAGAGAGAGAGAGAGAGAGAGGAAGGGAGGGGGGAGGGGGAGAGAGAGAAGGACGATCTATTTGGCAGCAGGGAACGAAATCGAATCGATTGCTCCTCCGAAGGTACGCTTCAGTCCGACCGTGTTTAAAGGCGAAAGAGAGAGAGAGAGAGAGAGAGAGAGAGAGAGGGGGAAAGAGGAAAGAGAGAGCGAGAAGATCGTACGTTATCGCGACGGAATAGAATACCGATCCTTTATATATTGCTAATGGAATCCCGCTGGTCCGCACCGACCAATTCTATTAACGACGGGATTACCGTTCTCTCTCGCGACCACTGCTCGCTCGAGAGCATTTTTGCTTCGACGTTCGAGCGCCGCGACGATCTTACGCGAGAGGGTGGTTAACGCGCCCGCGATACTTGCGTTCGGGTGCCGCGAGTTGCTCGTGGTGGATTTTCAGATCCGCGATCTCGTCTGCGCGGGCGTCGCCACCTCCGTGGCCGCAACTGTTGTCTCTCCTCATCGTCTTAGAGCGCGCGTGAGAAATTTCCGTTCCACTTTACCGCGAGTCGAGAGAGAGAGAGAGAGAGAGAGAGAGAGGTCAAGAGAGTCTATGATTTCACTTTTTCGTCGGCGCTCGTTGTTCATCCCCGGGAGCTCCCCGCTCGCTTCGACCCGACGAAAGGCCGATTCCCGCGCGGCCGCGAGCGGGTTTTTAACTTTTTGCCGGGCCGGCGCGCTTGCGGCTGACCGTGCACGTGCGCGCGCATTCGTGTGCCCGATACACGTGTCACGCGTTATCTCGTCTCTCGCGCGCGATAAACGAAGTTTCGAGTAAGCCGCCGCAGCGAGTTAAGCGAGCGATTCGCGGCGGCGCGGCTCGTGTTGCGGAAGCGAGACCTTTTTCCCCCGGACGGGGCCGGATATTACGGATATTGGCTCGGCCCGTGGAAACGCGAGCAGCAATAAAACATAAACCGGCGACCTCTAATTCCAAACAGCGCGCGTCTGCCTCGTGACGGGCGATATTTTCTCGGCGCGTCCGCGCGGGAAACTGACGTTTATCGCGACGCTTATGTCGGCGCTATTATCTTTTTATTTATTGCGCAGCGCGACACGTAGCGGAGAAAAATACATTGACGCCGAACGGCGATCAATGTAATTATTGTTTTCGTGCGTTCGTGCGAAACGAATCGCTGCGAGCGCAATTCAGCCGGCGCAATTCAGCTATTTTGTAAAAATATTCCCTACGTGATATTCGGCTCTGAGTAACAGGAAAATTTCATGTCCTCCCAACGAAAATTTGTTCAGTTTGCTCATTGTCGTGTTGATTCGCGACGATAACCCTTAAACACTGGAATACTTTTTAACTGTTGTCACTCTATAGATAGCAGCACATTACACAGCGGTGTTCTGCTGAGATTTATAATGTTATATCATAAATATTTATAGTCCATGTACGCGCAATAAAAAATAATAAAAATATGAATGAAAATCGCCCCATCCTAGTAACAGGAGGAATAACAAAAACATCCTAAGTGTTTCAGGGTTAATTTTCTCCGTATGTATAATCATGCGGAAAATATACTATACCTTGCTCGACAGTGCCGTGAAGAAAGAGACTATCCATTAGACTGCATATTCATCATTCCTTCTGCCTTGTTTTCGAGTCACGTTACATTCGCGATGTATACATAAACTGCGTGTCTGGATTTAAGCTAGGCTGCGCGAGATACGTGGGGATATCATCTGGCAGGAAGAAGGGCGCATCTTAAATATTAAGCGCTCTATCGACCATACGCGACTAAACACGGAGTGGAAAGACGAAGAGAGAGAAGGGGGCGGGGAGGGGAGAGAGCGAAAGAGCGAGAGAGCGAGAGAGCGAGAGAGAGAGAAGCTCGAGGCAGGTCTAAGCGATGCCTCAAAGTGCAAAAGGATTATTCTTTCACGGGGTCGCAGTCCTCTCTCCTTCCGCAAGACACCCGCTTTCACGAGGACGGTTTATACATTTATGGAATTTCTGAGTAGCTCTCCGCGACACAGACTGTACCGTCTACGATGGCAGGAAACGCGGGGGCGAGATAAGGAGGGATTTTTATTTGCAATTGCCGGTTTATCTCTTTTCGTCGGCGACGCTCGGTGTCGAGAGACTAGGACGATATTCATTAACTCACCGCGACCGCCACGGCACTTCGGAGTCAATTATCGCCGAGCCGCGGAAGAGAAGTCGCGGCTTCGTCGCGCGAGTTCTCGAGTCGAGTCGCGGTACACATTGCATTTCGAACGCACGCGTTCGGCGATGCATCGGCCAGCTTGAAGACGCTATTAGCATAACGATAGGCGGCCGGTAAATGCATCATTGCCCCTCGCTCGAACGGAATCGCCGCGCGATTACACGAGTCCGTCGGCGGCGCAAAATTCAATCGCAGACCGACCGTGCCGCCGCTACGTTTCGCATTCACGTTTACACGTCGTAATCCATGGCGCGATATTTACCGGTCTCTCTCTCTCTCTCTCTCTCTCTCTCTCGCTCGCTCTCTCTCTCTCGCTCTCTCCGCCGGCGGCCGGCGCGTAATCATGATGCACGACGATGCTCGGAACTCGATCATCCCTCGCGCGAGGGTCGCATACGCGATCGCGTAATTGAACCGCCGTACCCGGCTGCGATAAATCTCGAGAAAAATGGAATCCTCTCGCGCGCGACGTGTCTTATAAAATTGCCAGGGAACGAATTACGAAGACTTCTGCCTCTTAAACTAACTGCTCGAGACAGGGGGTCGCATTAAATAAACACAGTACCGTTGAATAATCCCGTAGCTTGAATCAAATGCAAATAAACAGCCGAGATATAGGTGCGTTTAATGAAGATTAATCGTATGCATGCATTTAAGCATCCGAGCCAGCGACTCTCTAATTGTTTGAGCAATATGTAACGTATTCTCCCTCTCTCTCTCTCTCTCTCTCTCTCTCTCTCTCTCTCTCTCTCTCTCTCTCTCTCTCTCTCTCTCTCTCCTCGTCCCTCCATTCCTATCTGTGTGTTGTGCAACGAGGGATAAAATTACGTGCTTACGAAATTAGTAGAAGAGCTAACGTACTTAACCGGTTAAAGCCGCCTTTAACCTGCCGAAAGCCTGAATTTCGTTTGCTCGCTCGCTCGCTCACTCATCTTCGCGTCTCCGGGCAGCGTGAAGGAGCGCCGTTAAACTCGTCAGCTTTGACAACTCGATCTAATCTAAATTGCGTAGGAGAGCCCCTGGCCTCTTCCACAAGGCCCATTTGGTCGATGTCTTATCGCGGGAGTTCCTTCCCTCCCGCGCGCGAGCTTGGCGAGCGGCAATCCGCCTTTATCGCGTGCGAACGCGAGCCCGAGCGTTTTATCGATAACATTCTGGTTTACCTGTTTGCATTCAGATAGGGAAGCTTGTAAAATAGCCGCGCTGATATATATCGTGGAAAAGCCGTCCGATACCGTTCAAGAGTTCGAAGAACGAAATCCGCGTTTCGCAGGATACCCCCTCGACGTGCCGGGAATGCCCGAACGGTGCATTATGCGGATGTAAATAATTCTGTCATTTGTAACGGTTCCGCCTCTCTGTTTCGCGTCGCCGCCGTTGCTGCATTCTCGGTCGCCATTTCAGCGATAGACGGTGTGCGCGCAAGAGGGGAAACAAGATAGGCATTTCCGCTGGCGGAAGTCCGCTGGCGTATTTTGTATTTCAACGAATATCACTCGGAGGGGATGTAAAAGAAATTCGGGGAGGGATAATGGCGATGAATGGCGAAGGGGAAAAAAATGCTATCGTACGTAAATGCGCGAATATGAGCTCTCCCGATCGGGGACGGCTCGGCATGAAATTTCGAACGAGAGAAAGGTCCATTTTCATTCGCCATTCGCGTCGTCGCAGAAATAAGTGTCGGGGACATTGGCGCGACGACGTATATGGATTCATTTGCATACTCCTGCTCCCCAGACAATCGAATCCAATTATAACGCTTCAGTGGCCGTGATCGTAGGATTGCCTCCGACATAAACGCATCCGAATCCGGTTTTCAGGACCAGCGTACGATTGGGGGTGTATTACTTTGCATACGGAAATCCGTTTCAATTATGTTAAACAGCCGTCGCGAACGGCTCGATGCTTTCATCGAGCCGGCGATAATAATAATACACTTGATACTCGGACGCAGCGAAAAATTGAAACATCAAAATCAATGACCAGCGTACAGAGATATTTGCGTTCACGACTTGATTTTATTCCGCGTCTGCAATGCCGTCGTCTCCTCCGATGCTGTTGTGAGGCCTTGTTGAGGGTAAATCACGCGCAATCGTCACGTCGCGAAAAACACGGACACATTTTAGAATAATTGGATTACTCTTCCCACCGTTGATTCAACGTTGATTCTCAATTGTATTGCTCATTATTGTTTCCACGCGTGTCATTGCCGCGCAATTTAATCTCCACTTCTTCTTTCAATCATTACACGCATTTTCTCTCATATCCGCACTACTTCTCCCGATCGATGCAGCTCTCTACCGTTGCAGCTCGCGTGTTTTCTTTTTCCTTTCTTTCGTCTTCTTCTTTTTTTTTTCTTTTTTTTTTTTTTTATTAAGACGCGTGTATCGCGGCACATTACGATAGAGCAGTTACGTGACGTGTCGGAATAATCAAGCCGCGACGGGAGATGATCGCTCGAGCGATCCACGTGACGGAATGTCGGAATCGGAAAACGCTCCCATGTAGGGCAATTTTACTGGTCATTAGCGGTTGCTTGATCCGTATCGACACGCGTTATTCCGCGACCGGATGAACCATTGCCCCAAGCCGCAATCCAACGTGACCAGACTGACAGATCAATCCTGAGATTGATACTGAGAATTAACTTTTCGCGTTTCCACGCGCGTGCGGTCGCACGCACCAAGACTTGCTCCCTCCTCCTCCTCCCCTCCTCTCTCTCTCTCTCTCTCTCTCTCTCTCTCTCTCTCTCTCTCTCTCTCTCTCTCTCTCTCTCTCTCTCTCTCTCTCTCTCTCTCTCTCTCTCTCTCTCTCTCTCTCTCCTCTCTCTCGCAGTAGATATTGATATCGTGGAAGACGAGGGGAGGGGAAAACGAAAGAAAGAAGGAAAGTAAGAGACTCTGTGTCCGCGGATGGCTCTCCTCTCTCTTTCTCTCTCTCTCTCTCTCTCTCTCTCTCTCTCTCTCTCTCTCTCTCTCTCTCTCTCTCTCTCTTTCTATTAATAAACTTCGCTCGCGCTTTATGTATACGGTAATTTACAGTAAATCAACATGCCTGCCTCCTCGCGAACACGCGGGCTTTTTGCCTTTACGCGGAGAATACATATTGATACACGAGCTGCTCGTTCGAACAGAGAGAAATATTCACTCTCTCCCGGGGATGGGACCCCGCGTCCTCTCGCGTTAAATTGTACAGCCAGTTTTTCATTTCCCCGACGTGCATTTGCATTTTGATTGCCGACGCGGCTCGGAGACCGCGAGTTACGCTGATTAAGAATTCGTAGCTTGATCTAAAGTATCTTTTTGAAATATGGACGTTGATTAATAGGCGAAATTAAAATAGAACGTGCGCGCGATAGCCGCGCCGGACCGTTTTCCTCGTTAGAGAGCGACGGCGCACGCGGATAAATAAATATCGTGTAACGGTGCGGACGGTTCTTTTAGCTGCAGCTGCAGCAGCAGCAGCAGCAGCAGCAGCAGCAACAGCAGCAACAACGCGACAAGAGGAATCGCCGTAAAAGTGACGAGTTACGCGATACGCTGAACCCGAGCGACCGATCCAATGAATTGAGATTCATACAAGCCCATCCGCTGATTGGGTGTTAACGCTCGGCGTAGCCTGACAGGATAATATGCGAGCCGATAGCGAGCGTTCTTGCGCGATCGGAAGTCTTCTTTGCCTGAATAACGATAGCCGCCGCGACTGCACACACGCGCGCGCGAGCATGCAACGCTGTGAACGGGCCGCGGTATATGAATGCCTTGTATCGAGATACGTCGGATAGATATACGCCGGATATCACTTGCCCGCAAAATGAAAATATCGTCGTTCTTGCTTCTTTGGAATTAGCGGTTCACCACTTGTAGAAGCGAGAACTTCGAAGACATCTGCGGCGCTTCCGACAAAGCGTGCGTAACCATAAAGATGAAACAGTTGAAGCAAGCGACGAGGATAATGCGTGTAAAAACTCCTCCACCTTGGAATCTAAATTTCTACTTCTCTCGCCCTTTATAATTACGCATCGTCGTTTCCCATGCAGTTGTTTAAATTTATCAACACTTTACATTACGTACACGAGTATTATTCGGCGTATCGAATTATTGTAGATAAATCAGACTTCTCACGAGAAAGAGAGAGAGAGAGAGAGAGAGAGAGAGAGAGAGAGAGAGAGAGAGAGAGAGAGAGAGACGCGCATATTCGGAAAATCAAGCGCATGTGGTCGCAGGATGTATTTAGTCATTCGTCGATGCGGTTACTCCGCACAGCGTTAGACTTTACGGCGTCTTTAATAGCGTATGCACGCTATGCATACGCATAGCCCCGGTATCTCCCACCGTTACTTGCAAGTTCTTCTTCCCCTCGGAACTTTCCGCGGGAAGTTTTGCAAAGAGAGAGAGAGAGAGAGAGAGAGAGAGAGAGAGAGAGAGAGAGAGAGAGAGAGAGAGAGAGAGAGAGGGAGAGAAGGAGAGAGTACGACGCGTCTAATGGTCGGGAAGTAACGACAATCGCGCGTCGTTTACGTCACGACGAATAGTCGTTGTGCCATGCAGCCGTGAGAAACGAGGTACGGTGCGCTTTTCGAAAAAAAGAAGGAAGAAAAGGAGAAAGGAAATCGCCTCTCCTAAACGCCATAAACGTGTTTATTTACGCGTTTACGATCGACGTGAGGAGGAGGCTGTCGGCCGTTTTCTCAAGCACCGCGTCTCCGCTCATGCAGATTCTTCCGGCCAGATGCCGGTCCTTCCGGTTCGCTCGTCGGAATCATTCTCGTCCCGGTGATTTTCAGCGTGAGCTTCTTCATGCGCGAGGATAAAGTCGACGATATAAACTTGAACAGAGATATATCCGGTGTGTGAGCACACAGCGACAGGATAACGACATCGACACGCGGGGGGTAGGAGGGACGAGTGGCGTCAGCGCGAACAGCTCAATCGTGCGACCATCTGTAATTCGCGACAGAATTTCAAGCAGTTCTTCGTCGCGAATCTTCGATATCGAATCGGCGCATCTCGATATTTCGTTCACGCGCTCTTCAGCAACGTCGCCGTAACTGCTCGAGAATGTCGCGTAATATCGCAGTCGCGCGCTGCAATTTACCGCGCGAGCTTAATTAACGGACAAATTACTGCGACAAATAACGGCCGCGGAGGGGGGGGGAGGTCGTTATAGCGTTGCACAAGCAGCCGTGATTTTCGGTTATACATAAACGACATGACCCGCTAAGAGTACGAATTCAAACGCTCATTTATTCGTCGATCTCCGTCGGAGCGGGCGAGGAGAGGGCGACGGAGTGGCGGCGGGGGAGAGGCGTATTTAGCTATAAATCAGACGGAAAATTACAAAGCCCGTAAACGGCTTGGCAAACGATTTCATAAAGGCGGCACGCGGTGCGTAAGTATGTAGACAGAGCTACCGAAGTTACGAGCCAGAAGATTTACGGCTAATAAAGGTGCGCGCGCGCCGCGCGACGAGAGACGGTCCCGATGTAAATGCGACATCGTTTTATCACGCTCCTATTTTACAAGTCATCCGCGCCGTTGTTGTCGTCGCGTTCTCGCCCACACGCCTCGAGTTATCGCTTCTGTCGTAATTATCGAGGGTAATTTTACCGCTACGAACTCTGTAACATCGCGAATTACACGTTGTTTCCGTTTGCCGGAAGTACATCCGTCTCGGCGGAGAAAGCGCTTGTGCCATTGCTTTTCATCCGCGAAGTGCAACGTTGCTCTTTCCCTCTCTCTCTCTCTCTCTCTGTCTCTCTCTCAAAGTCGTCTCTCGAAGGTGCAACATCATTCCGCTTCTTTAGAGCTATTCCCCGTCTCGAAGAGGTGCGTTATTGTTTCACCTTCTTGGAAATATTTCCAAGGAAACCGGGCAGGTTGTGTGTGTATGTGTGTGTGTGTGTTGCACGGAGAAAGAGAGAAAGAGGAGAGAGAAACGGGTCGTCACACGGTGCGCGAAGAGAGCATGTGGCAAAGTGCGGTAGACACTTTGGTAATGGCGCTGGGCGGCGTGACGAGATTGGCGATGCTATCAGGTGTATCTCCGCTGATGAAGGTTGTAACCTCGCGCGGACCCCATTTATTAAAGCCGCGTCTGCCACGGCGGTTACAAGGTTACCTCTGCCAGCATCAGCAGCAACGACCAGCCGGGAGCAGCGACGGCGAACCTCCCTGTTGCAACTCAACCTGTGACCAGGGCTGCATCGCGGTCTGATGCTCCCTCCTGCTCCTGCTTCTCCTTCTCCCCGTCCTCCCCGCGATGCAGATTTTACGCTTCTTCATTTTACGTTTTGCCCGAGTTAATTTACCAGTCTACTTGCGTTTAATAATTCAATATCTAGCCAACGTTTTACAAGAATCAAAGTAGCGTAAAAGTGGATTGCGTATATCGTGTAATGCAGAGGGTGAGAATGGTAAGAACGATGTTTCGATTATCCGATGTACTCGGTTTACGTACGATCGGGAAGCTGGCTTTAATTATTCGAGAATTATATCCGGCGAGTAGGCGCGCGGACGACTCTTCTTCTCCGGCCGCACCTCCACTACCTCGCTGTTTCACCCGGCGATAAAACTCGCGAAATTTCAGCGAGCTTTCTCTCATCGCGACATTATTCTCGATGTAATCCTTGAGCGACGTCGCCGGGTTAGGGGAAGAAAGCAGTCGCGAGATGCGCCCGAGAAGATCCCGCAGGCATGGTTTCGACGATGATGATGAAAATGCGTGAGACGCGATGAGAAAAGCCATTCTGTGCGTCAACGTTCGCGCGTCTCCGGGGCGCGTCAGTGGCCTCCTCCTTTGTCTCTCTCTCTCTCTCTCTCTCTCTCTCGATCTCAAGTGCTTCCCCTCCATGGGGTCAGAGGATCAATCCTCATCGAGCGCTGGCGGCGAGGCGGGTCGCGCGAGGACCTTCTGCGGCCCTACATCTTACCAGGCGGGCGTCTCCTGCGAGCCTCGGGTTGCTCTCGCGCAGATTGCAATCAGTCATATTAGCCGGGCACACCTCGGATATGTACGCGACCATCTGGCACGTAGAGAGAGGCTCCACCACTCTCTTTTCCGCTCTCGCTCTCGCTCTCGCTCTCTCGGTCGCTCTTACACTGCGGGGTTGTGCGCACCAAGAGTAACGGGTCGCCTGACGTAATCACCGGTGCCGGCGGCTCGACACCAGCATCACCATCACCACCACCACCACCACCACCACCTGCATCAGCATCGTCGCGTCGCCGAGTGCAACACGTTTCTCCGTTGCCGGGCTGCCCCCGGAGACCTGGCCGCCTCGGCTCCCGCTTTGCCGCCGCCGGCTTATCGGCCGAGATATACGATATCGCGGAAAATCACTTTCGAGAGATAGCGCGCGCGCGCGCGCGCGAGATGTATCGTCGTGACCCGGGTCTCGCGGTCGGCTTCGGAGGCGAACGCGCGTCGCGCCACGCCTTCCTCTGCGAACGTGTCGGCATCGCGGATGTATTCGTGGTCCCGTGTTGTTCCCGTCGCGCGTCTCAGCCTTGACAACTGTACCGGGGGAGAGTTGGATTCGCGAGTTGGATCATCATTTATTTCGTGGCTGAGAGAGAACGGAATCGGGCTCGCGCGGCCGAAACGGAAGGCGGTGTTAACGGGAAATTGGAATCGTCCAGTCAGCGGCGCGCGGAAGTGTCTCGCGACGTCGCGCTCGAGCAACTTGTGTGTTTCGACGAGGGCCGATGACGTCACCGATGACGACGAGGGGCATCGACGTTCTACGTGCCGCCCGCGGTCTGCGACGTCCGATCGCTCTGTCCGGGTCTCTCTCTCTCTCTCTCGCTCGCGTCCGCGCCGCCTTCATTAATCACCTTCAATTAAGAGCGCGATAGTGCCGAGCCGTGTAGGACATTCGGTCGGTCAAGTTAGCGGTGCCGTCCGCCCGGACGAGAAGCAACCTCCGCTACCAGGCTCTCGCGCGTTCGGCCACGGTCCGCTTGACGCCGGTACGCGCGCCCTCCGCAGCCGTCCTTCCTCGGTGCGCTGTCTCTCGCGCGGTGTGCCGCGCGCCGTCCGGCTCGAGAGCCATCCTCTCTCGAGCATGTTCGCGGTCGGTCGCGCGAGGCCGAGGTGGATACGGTACGGTACGATATGATACGATATCGCAGAAAATCGTTTTCGAGACCGAACGCGAGATAAATCATGACCCGGCCATCGCGGCGGCCACGCCTTTCCTAGACGTGCTGGCATCCGTTGCCGGATAGGCATCCCGTTCCCTGGAACACCGCTCTCGCGGAAGGTTCATAAGGTCGCTGGGTGATACATGCGCCCGAGGATGCGCTTCTTCTTTCCACG
>NW_020230432.1:15000-40000 GCF_003227715.2 Harpegnathos saltator | reverse complement strand
GTATATATATATATATATATCTATATATATATATATATATATACATATATCGCTCGCGCGACATGCGCGCACCGCGATACTTAAATCGCACATACTTTTACGCCGCTCGCGTATACACACTTTATAGACGGGCATTTTCTTTTATAACTCGGACCGTAAAGACTTTACGAGACGCCGTTCACGCGTCTACATAAAACCACCGACGGTCCATCCTATTCTTTTAGGTTTGTCCCGTTCTCGACCAACGATCCTATTAACCCCGCTCCGGGTCTCACTCGCGCATGGAGAACCCTCCTCGAGGGTCAGCGTAGGCCAGTGTGTTTGCGTAGGTCTTTAGGCTGATTAAACGTCCCGCCCGCGGACGCTGTAATCATCCCCAATTTGTAGCTCTTCTGTCTCATCCGAATATTCGCTCGTGCTCGCCCGCCCAGCAAAATTGCCCTCCGCCGTTCTAGCTCCCGGAACGGCCGCGCGCGCGCGCGCGTTGGCGCACCGCGTGCGCCGTGGTATCCTCGCCGGAACGGCACGTCCGCGAAATTGTCCCGAATAAATTCCTCGTGTTGTTCGTTACGTACGAAATTGCAATTGGCCCGGGAGATTGCTCGAGTCGCAGAGTTCGTCGCCGGGGCGGAATATCGAGGCGAAAAGCCGCACAACGCGTAGCACACACGGAAAGCGCGTTCGTCGCCGCGTCGGTATTAAATTCCCGCGACGCTTGAAGCACTCGCTGCGATGTCGAGGATATTCAAAAGTGCTCCGGATAAGGAGCAAACACGACGACACAAAGGGCCGCGATGCACCCTTTGTCGTCTCGCCTTTGTACCTTTCCCGCAGCTATTACTTTTGCCTCGTTAATTAACATACGTCTTACCGTACTTTATCGTTGCTTCTTACGACTCGTTCGTCGATCGATGAACCCTCTCGCGTGACGTGTCGATCCCTTCCCCCTCCCCCCTCCCACTTGTGTCAATTTAAATTCAACCGACAGACACGCGCTCGCGCTCTCGATATTTCGTAGCGTTACGTTCGCCTCTTTCTCTCTCTCTCTCTCTCTCTCTCTCTCGCTCTCGCTCTCTCTCTCTCTCTCCGCGCTAGGCGGGGCTGAAAATACCTCCGAGATACCACGTAGCAACATAAAGCGTGCAAAGTGACGGGGGTCGGGAGAGTAGCACCGGTTAAAGAGAACGCGTCCCGCACGGAATTTTGCCCGCACGCAACAAGACAGCAACATTTTAACACGCTCAAGCGACAAATAACCGCTATTAAGCGCAACAGCTGTACCGTGATCACGATGCAGGGATGCGCGCCTTGCGGCTTCGCGTACCCTCTCGTCCGCAAAGAATAAGGGCCCGATCGGGGCCCTCTTCCACTTGTGTGGCCGGACCGACGACGCCTTCGGAGTGTCTTGAAACCGCAGCGGTAGTTACCGGTGCGGTGCGGGATCGATCGGCGGATACCGGACATTAAAGCGGAGAATGCACGCTGCCTATATCCGCTCGACGAGCTCCGTCTCGCCGCGACGAGTTCCTTTCCTCCGCTTTTTTTCTCTCAAAATCAACATGGCGCCGCCGTACGCAGTTCGTTACAAAATCTCTCTCTCTCTCTCTCTCTCTCTCTCTCTCTCTCTCTCTCTCTCGCGTGATGGGATATTTCATAGAGAAGAAGAAGCGGTCTTTTCGCTTCTCTCTCCTCCTCCTCCTCGTCAGATGGGGGAATAGCGGAGGACACCGCGCGGAGAAAAAGCGTCGAGATCGTTTCTCTCTGTTCGGCGCGAAATAATTTCCCCGCCTTTCAGACACCGTCGATGTCTATCGATAGTTTCCCAAGCCGCGAGTGGAAGGAGCATTATCTTTTCTCGCGTGGAAAGTTTGCGTGGAAAATATCAGGCGGCGTCATTTCGGCTCGGCCTCGCCGAAACCGAAATAATTTCCTCGCTTCTTCGATATCCGCCGGCGAACCGTCGACGCTCCTCGAAAGCGAAATAATTTCCTGACTCTTTCTCGCAAAGTTTTCAAATTTACTTTCCGAGAAACTTGTTTACGATGTTTTCTCTCTCTCT
This sequence comes from Harpegnathos saltator, assembly GCF_003227715.2. NCBI lineage: Eukaryota > Metazoa > Arthropoda > Insecta > Hymenoptera > Formicidae > Harpegnathos > Harpegnathos saltator. Next base: position 37,941 of record NW_020230432.1, on the reverse strand, counting down.
CTCTCTCTCTCTCTCTCTCTTTCTCTCCCGTGTTGTATCTCTCTCTCTCTCTCTCTCTCTCTCTCTCTCTCGTTGTTGCTGCGCGTTCTCCCTCCAGTCGATCGTTCGATCGTGAAAATCGCAGAGTGCGCCGCGAGTCATCGGCGGGGGATGGGGGGAAGACTATCCTTCGGACGCGACCCAGAACGATCGGTCACGAAGGGATGCGCAATGGGGGGCGGCGGACGGGGAGCAGAGGCAACCGGGACTTTTATTTCCCTGTAAAAGGACGAGAATCACCGCCGCCGCCGCCGCCGCCGCATAGACCGCAGTAATCCGCGCGACAAGCTGCGCCGCGTAAAAAAATGGCAGTTTCGAGACCGCAAGCGAGCGAGCCGCGCGCGCCATTGCCCTTTACGCCGAGTATACGAGTCCGATTTATGGTCCGCTGTAGCCAGGACTTTGTTGACCCATTAGCTCCGTGGGAACGCGCTCCTCCTCGGCCGAAATGAATCTGTAGGCGCCGCCTGGTCCGACCGCGGATGATTATTCCGGAGTTACGACGGAAACGCCGCCGGCGTCAACATCAGGCCGCGCTTGATGGATTGATGGCTGACGGACTCGGTTCGCACCGTTCTTCTCGTCAGGACGACACCGCGGTGCGACCGCCATGTTCCACAGTTCTTCGTCTCCGACAGACCCAGTCCTTCGCGAATGTCTCTCTCCTCTCGCTCTCATTTCCGAGCTCTTTGTGTACGCTGCCCTCGAAACTGTCGAGGGGATCATTCGTTCGTTGTAGGAAGGCAAGTTCTAACAGATACTTAAAGCGGCGGAAATTGATCCTTCGGGAACGAGAGACATTGCCGAGATACCCGAGAGAGATTGCCAAGAGAGGGTGGGAGAGAGAGAGAGCTCGATGAAACTTGGCCGGTGGTGCGCCTGCGTATTTCGGTGGGCGCTGAGCGCTTCGAGGCGCGCGCCAACATAAACACCGCTGCCTACTGACTATAATCTCCCCGAGCAACGATGGGCGATGGGGTCTCGTGTATATCCTCTGCCGCGCGACGATCCGCGGGGTAATCCGTGACGAGGGCCCGCCGCCGCGCTGCGAGAGAGTTACGAAGGTGGAGGACCGACCGCGCGCGGGGGCCGGCAACGAAGAGCGAAGGGCGGCCGATGCCGGCCGACATTACCGCGGCCGGCCGTTCCATTTGTCGTGTATACGGGCGCGTCATCATGAAGTCATATTTCACGACGGTGTTCTCTCGCTCTCTCTCTCTCTCTCTCTCTCTCTCTCTCTCTCTCTCTGCGCCCCCTCCTCTCTTATGGTAATTACGACCTACCACCCAGAAGTCGCGTCCCGTCCGCGCCGAGAGACGAGCCGCGTGCGTGCGTGCGGGACTCTTTGTCACGTGCGCGCGTGTGCGTCCGGCTAACTAACGCGCGTACGATACGAACGCGCGCGCGCGCGTCCGGTACATCGCTCGCGTACGTACCGGACGGACGCGTTGCCGGACGGACGCGTATTACGGTTTTCACGGGACGCGGATTGCGGCCATTTGTCGTGCCGCGTCCGTGGTATCAATCTAGCGAGCTCGCGCGAGCCTGACCGCGACACAAATCGTCGCTTCGAGTAATAATTATTGTCCGAAGTACGCCCGCCGGCTCCGAGCGACGCGGAGAGAGCGCGAGAGCGTGCGCGAGTTTAATTGCCTCTCCGTGTATTAGCCGGCCTGGAGCGAGAGAGCGTTCGCGCGAGCGCCGAATGCTCGTGCGGGACGAAAGGCAGGAACGAGCGAGCGAACGAAGGAACAAACGCGCTACATCGTCCTTCGTGTATCCGTAATCGAAGCTATGATTTAAGATATGGGATCGTTGCAGCGATCGTCGTCGTATGTGTCGTCCTCGTCCCGGTCGTTTTGTCTCGCTCGTGCGTGTCATTAATTTGCGAGCGCTCGAGCGAACCGGATGGATCGCCGCATCGACGAGCGCGAAAGGGAGAAGGAAGGGTAGCAGGAGGCAGAGGAGGACATTTATCACAATGAAGATATCATCGCGATATCTATCGTAGCACGCGTAGTCGATGGGCGGATAGGCGGCTGTGATTGTTGACTCGATTACGGTGCGCACGGGACAAGAATCTGTGCGAGGCGCTCGTCGACGGGGAAAAGAGCCGTATATCTGCGGGCGCGCGCGCGCGGGGTAGAAAACGGACGGGGGAGAAAAAAGTGAAGCGCCCGAGCGAGTTTCCGTCGCTCGCTCTTCTCGCCGTGTGTGCTTGTCGTCGAGTCGAGCTCTGCCCGCGTGGACGCGGGCTCACGCTCGCGCAAATTGCCCGGTCATTATCGACGTGGGAAATGATTCTCGGAGAGTCGCACACGTGCGCGTGCGTGTACGCGTGCGCGCGTCTACTCGAACGCTGTTGAACGCACGCGGCTCTCGTCGCGTGGAAAACGGCGCGGCGGCTCGACGAAATGAACAACAGCGGCCGCGGAACGCGAGTGAATCCGGAAAGCAGCACACGCGCGCGCGAGCGAGCTTTCTCAATAGTCCCGCATAATTCCCCGTCGATAATTCACCGGACGGAACGTGGATAAATCTTCCTCCTTTCCGCCAGCGGACTCGGACAATCCCATCCCATTGTGACTTGAAATGAAGTCGACGCGATCCTCCGGATCTCTGGGCGTGTGCGGCGAACGGCGTCCCGAAAAGTTCCGCGAAAACGTAATCGAGAGGAAAGACGCGAGCGCGGGGGGAGGAGAGGGAGGGATGAGGAGGAAACAATTAGTATGCCGGTCGCGTCGGTCGCGTCCCACACGCTCGCAGGAATTTAAATATAATACCCGGTGGACACAATGAGAGAGAGAGAAGGCGTGTGTGTAGGACGACCAAAAAATGTAGCCCTGCGCCGACGACGACGACGACGACGACGACGACAACCACGACGACCACGATGAACTCGATGTCGCGCGCGAGTAGCGACGGTCGATTAATATTCAACCTTCGAAATATGAACGGAGGATGCGAGTGACGGCCCTGCGCCGGAGAAATGAGGATGAGAGCGAGTGCATGGCTGGCGGAGGAGGAGGAGAACTTTTATTAAAACGCAACGGCGCGGAAAAGTAATATTCGGCTTACGCCAACGAGCCGAGGAGAGAGCGTGTCTCGTCGAACCTGTCGATTTCGGGCAGCCTCGAGAGGCGAGAGCTTTCCTCTTGATGATGCAACACGCCGACAACGTCTCGGCGCTCTCGACAACGAGCACGTAGCTCGCGATCGTGAGATACGCTAACGACATCGCGCTCGCCGGCGAGTAAAATGTGCAGTGTATGTATATCGCGTGTCAGAGCCGCGGTGCATCACGGAGTAACGAGCGTTTCGAATTTAGGAGCCTGTGCTCCACATCGAGAGCGAGAGAGAGAGAGGGGGGGCGAGGGCTTCCTCGGAAACATTTTAGATTTCGCGTTTCGCGTTTACGTTTTTACGAGCGTGGCACGTGGATGGCTGAAAGGTCATTGTATGCTTAGTTGCAATTTTGTTAGAGTTACAGTATAGTAGTAGTTATAGTTTAGTCAGAGATGTTTGGTTTATCACGGACACGAGACAAAGTCAGTCGTACGCAAACGGAGCGAAGAGAAGAACAATGAAAGTCTCCCGTCTACAAGTTTGTTCACGGCTGCGCGATTGGCGAGTCGTAAAATGATGATCGACCGTGGACTTTATGACGGACGCGCGCACGGCGTCATGAAATTCGGCCCGACGTGTGGAAGATGTTTAATGTCGGGAGAGTAAGTCGCTTGCCGGGACGGAAGTAAGTAAGCCGGCGCCGGCGAACGACGTGAAAAGAGAGAAGGGCTATCGAAAAAGTTCCGTCCGATGTGGAGAATCGCCGTTCCCTTTCGCCGAACGTAGTCGTTCAGCTCTCCCTTTTGCACGCACGAACAAATTGAATTCCGCCGAAGTTCGGAAATCGTCCCGTTACCCCCTAACTCAACTTTGTCAGAGGTGAGTTGCGATCGCGGTAATGACTCGCCCGGTTCTTTCGGAAGGATCCCTTGTCCTTGTCCCTCGGCGCCGAAGTTATCGCGTAATTTCCGGCTCGCTAAAAAGCGGGTTAAAAACTCGCCCGCTCGCGCGTTCTCGTCGTTTCGTCGATGGCGCCCTTTCCGCCGATAATTCGATTCCCTTCCTCCCTCCCCTCCCCCCATTATTGCACTCCCGCGGTGTCCGTCCTTCGTCATCGGGCGAGGTCCGCTTCTTCTTTTTTCCCCCCTTTCTTTTTTCACGCAACAGCGACGCGCTCCGCCACCATATATTACAAAATGCATAATGCATACATTCGCGACGCGATGAAAAATACAGATCTGTCACGGAAACGTCGGCCGGCGAGCGTCTGACAGATAATTCCGCACCAAACTGCGGCGCACGCCCGCGCGCGAGAGTCTCATCTGTTACGTGACAATGTTTATAAAATTATATACGAATTCGAATATATCGCGCTCTCTCTCTCTCTCTCTCTCTCTCTCCCCCTCTCTCTCTCTCTCCCCCCCCTCTCTCTCTCTCTCTCTCCCTCTCTCTCTCTCGGACGTGAGAAAAGCACGCGCGGGAGGCGGCGAGCGGCGCACCAAAAGGCGCTATTAATTACCGCTGTTACGTCGACTCCGTCGCGCATTTTATATCGCGCAAAGCGTCGTATTCGTGCACGCGATCGCGGCGCCGCCCGCTCATCCGCACGAGCACGAGCGTAATTTCGCGCGGATAAATCTCGCGCGGACGCGACCAACGTTTCGCTCGGCACACGCTCGGCGCGTTAGATCTCTCGCAGGGAGTCGCGCGCGCGAGTTCGTTCCGCCGTCGAAAATTAATTCCGCCTCGCGCGCCGGATAATCTCGCCGCCGTCGATTAGCGCGATCGCTCTTTTCGAGAGCAGCCCGCGCTTTTCCCGCCGCGCCACCGTATTATCATGCTGCCGCCCGCCGCGGTCATTATCGGCGAACGGATATTCCCCGACAATCGAGTGTATTGTATATGCTGTCCTGCATACCGGTAATTTCGTCCTCCCTACTCGGACGCGTTTTCTCTCCTTCTCCCCTCTCATCTTTTCTCTCTATCTCTCCGTCAGAGACAGAGAGAGAGAGAGAGAGAGAGAGGAGGGTAAGGGGGAGATGGCTGGAGATCCTTCTCGCCCGCGGACTCACTCGCAGGCCGATACCAGGTTGCACAGCATCCCCTTGTGTGCCTCACGGAGATGGGGGAGAGGGGATATATTGATATTTAATAATCGGTTGGCTGCCGCGCCGGAGATCCTTGAACCCGAAAGCCGAAGGCGCCCGCGCAAACCGGACGAATCCGCGAGCGGTTTCATCCACGACGCGCACAACGGCGCGTCGGGCGCCGCCGCTTCTGTTGCCGCAGTCGAGCGTAGCTTTAATCGCGATAATGACAGAAGCCATCGGACGAGCTGTAAAATTTCAATTAAGCCGCGCGTACGTACGGCGCGCATCTCTGCCGGATGCACGAAATTAGTCTTGGCGGCTCGCGCGGCCGCCGGCCGATTTGACACGCCCGACTACGCGCGGCTTTCTCCACTGCGCGGACGACGACGACGACGACGACGACGACGACGACGACGAGAGATTGCCGACGGGTAGTCGGGCTTTTTCAATCTTCTCTTTTTCGGACCCGCCTAGGTCTACCTCGTCAGGCAGGAAGGAGGGTGACGCTCGTGCGTTTTCTCCTCCTGAGATCGCGTTTCTCCTGAGAGCCGAAATCTTCAGCTCGGCGACATGGGGTGGGCGAAAATCGTATTTGAGGAAGATCGTAGAAGCGAGGCTCGTTTTGGAAGGCTCGATTCGTAATTGGCGAATCGGCTGTGTGGTCTCTTGCACGCCCGAGTTTATGCGAGGAACTTAATTCGAGAGTTGTTAAGCTAATGACGCTCGGATGTCATTTTGTTCTGCTGTTTTAATTGCGTGCGTGTGTCTCGCTGTGCGATCGATGTGATTTTATTCCCATACACTTTTGCGTCGCGCCGATCGTTTCTAGCCTGACGCTAATTACATTTGTTCCGCGGCACGGAGTGAAACTCCGCCGCGCGGTCTTTTGCAAACTAGAAAGCGGCCAAGAAAGATGTAAATAATTCTATTGCGCGCTCCCTCCTGCGCGCGGAGACTTAATTGCGGTCGACGTGAAGAAGCTCTTGAAGGCTCCAATAAATATTCCGAAGTATTATCGGGGTCGGACGCGCTTGCTTACGATAATGCGGCTGTTAATGATCGGTTCGGTGGCTCCGAGCACCATTATTAGCGATCTGCTAAAGTTTTATGACGTAATAACTGTCGCTTGTTATGCGCCGGGCTTACTTATCGGCCGCTGCGATCGTTTTCTTAATTACATCCCGGTACTTAATTAATTAGTTAAGCCGGTGCCGCCTACGTGCTCGCACGGCCACGCGACTGCGTGTTGTGCATCGCGAAAATCGCGTGCTTTTATCGCATTCGGGCGTGCGAGGCAGCCTTGAAACGGACGTACTTAACCGGCTGATTATTATTCTTGCCGCGAGGTCGGCTTCGAAATTTCATTCACAATCTCGGCGAGGAGTCCCTGGCTTTAATAGCCCACATTTCGTGGACGAAATTCTGGCATAAAGTACCGTTGCCTGAACTGAAGCTTTGTAATTATCCGCCGCGTTCATCGCGGGGACAGCCCTGCTGCGTGTCCGCACAGGAGGACGATCTATGAAATATCCTTATTGCCCGGTAAAAACGACGGGAGATGCGTAAGTTATCATAAAGGGTGCCGTGGCAGGGGGAGGGAGACCTCTCTAAAAGGGGTCTTTACAACCGGCGACATTTCACCGACGCGAAATGGCGAGAAGGACATTGAATAGGACGATCGCCATTACGGGCGTGTACGAGCAACGTCGTCGTTCTGCGACGACGACGTCGACATCGACATCGACGTTCTTTCTCTTCCCGGAGGGAGGAGAGAGAACGTGTGTGTGCCCTTTACGGTCGTGGCAGGCTCGTATTTGCAAAACGTCCTTCTGCCATTTTATCCCGTACGCCCCATAAAGCACAAAGATCACGCGCGAATCGCCCGGCCAGCTGCGCCGGGCTGCTCTTCCTGTCCCTTTGATGGCCGCATTAGCGCGACTCGCCTCCCCCCCCCCCCCACGCCCCCTCGCGGTGTCCTGTTTCTCTCGCCGGCGCTCGTCCTTCGACTCGCAGCCTCTCCGGACGCTGCGTGCGAAGGAAGTCGCCAACTCTCTGCCCGTCACTTTATTCACCGTCGCAAAGGTCGCATATAATGGTCGCCCAGGTAGCGCTCGCGTGTGCGCGCGAGTACGCATATGTGTGTGTGTGTGTGTGTGTCTGTTCGCGCGATTCGCAATAAGAGAGAACGCGCGAGAGAAAATCCGCGAACGGCGCGCGTTGTTGTTTCTCGACGAAAACAGGGCGGCGCAGCGAGTGCGACCGAATGCGTCCGCTCGGCGACGTCGTTAAAATAAACTCGGCGTTTCCCATCGCGGCAACGAGTCGTGAACTTACACTCTCGCGCTCGTCGGCGAAAACGCGAGATCTACGTGAGCGGACTACCAGCCTGTCCCCGGTGTTTGCTCTTCGCCCGTCCCTCTCGCCGCCCATTAATTAAGTATCACTTCTCGGAAGAGAGCGACCCGTACGCGGCGGCTGAGAATAATAATCAAGGCAGAATAATAACACCTGGCCGGGAGACTCTCTCCCGCACGATAACGCACTCGCATTATCTCCCCCTTTGCCTCCCTCTCTCTCTCTCTCTCTTTGCTTTTTCTTCTTCGTTTTCTTTTGCCCCGTCTCTGTCGCCTCGCCACGCCACGCAATCGCTCGCCCGACGTATCGCCCGATGAACCACGCACGGCAGTCCGCGTTAATTATCGCGGCGGATCGCGTAATCGCATGAGCGAGTGACGCGGATGCCGCGGCGCGATTAAACGCGTGCGGTGCGCGTCGCGAGCATGCGGCCGATTTTTCGTGGGAGAGCACGTACGCGCGAGAGGAAGACACCACCAGCCTCGTTAATCACGCCCGGATGGGACGGGCTAACTCGCGTAATTAAATCATTTTTTTTTCTTCTCCTTCAACGGATCCTCATTTCGCGAGTAAGAGCGGGGTAAGAGCGACGATGCGACGATTCGCCGTGACGATAGATTGGATTTCTCTGCGCGTGGAACGCCGCGGACCGGCGCGATGGCACTTGCGATTAATAAACGCCTTACGTTTTCGCAACTTGCGTGTGTATTTATATCTCGTAATGCGCGAGAGGAAAAGCCGCGCGAATTAGCGCGCACGCGCGCGTTATAACGTGACAGTTACATTCGTCTCATTAATTTCACTAATATTCGCCGTCTGAATGTTCCCCGTCGGTCCTTTTATTATCCTCGGGAGCCGCTCGGGACATTTACATTGTCGTAACACGCTGGGAATCGTAAAACGGTCGTTCGAGTACGCGCCAAAGACGTAAAACAAACTGTAACGCGAAAACGCGAGCACCCCGAGGGCTTTTCATCTTCCTCCCCACCTCCATCCTTCCAATCTCCTTCTCCTCCTCCTTCATAAGCTCGTGCCCACCCCCGCCGCCTCCTTTTCCGCGTATACTTTGGCGGTCGTTATGCAAATGACACGCGCACGATAGGAACGCGAAGAAAAAGAAGAGGCTTTCCTCTTGCCTGGTCCTTTTGTCGGAGGAACTCATTAGATGGGATGTACGCGGAATATCCCAAATATCACCCTCTTCGGGTCCCTTCGAGACTAACCGTCGAGACTCCCTCTTCGCCGTCCTTGAGGCGTAACAAAATCGGTGCTCTCTCTCTCTCTCTCTCTCTCTCTCTCTCTCTCTCTCTCTCTCTCTCTCTCTCCCCCTCTCTCTCCCCTCTCTCTCGGATCCTCGTATTACGTCATGTTACTTTCTCTTGCATTTCTCTTCTCCTCGGAATTTATCACGTTCTTCGGGGCGGTGTGGGTACTTTGTACGTTCAATTAACCGGTGAGATGGAGAAGCAGGCGGAGATCTTGGCCCTCGGCTCGTTCGTGAACCGATAATATTATATACCAGAGGGAGGGAGCTCGCGGGAGATAAAACGCGTCGACGCTCGCGAAAGAGATGCCGAGCCAGCCGAACGTCGCGTATCGGCAAATTCGTGTGAGGAACCGTTGTGTGACAACCGTGCGACACACTTTGCGGCAGGAGACGGCACGAAGCAGTAAATTTCGTAGATACAGATTTATGGCAATCGCGCGAATAAATTGCCGCGGAGCGGGCGAGTGAAAAATAACGAAATTTCTATAAATAACACAAATTTATACGAGAGCCCCCGTCGCCGAACCGTGTTCGTAAGTGATACCTCGCGCGAATCCGACAGTGAAAAATTCCTCGCGCTCCCTCGGCCCCGCCCGTCCGAGAGCTCGCTCTCCCTCGCTCTCCCTTTCTTCATTCCCCCCCGCGCCCCCGTCCCGTTGGTCCTCCTTCCTTATCCTCCGGTTTTTCCGGTGCACGTTCCGGCTTTCGCTTTTGCCAGTCATTCGCCAGAGCACTCGCAATTATCCGCGAGTACGCGTCGCGTTAGACGCGTTATTACGCCGTCGTTGAACACGCACGGAAGCCGAGAAGATTAAGAGTGAGGTGGTAAGAGTGAGCCGGGCAGAGAGAAAGAGAGAGAGAGAGAGAGAGAGAGAGAGAAAAAGACGGGGGAGAGGGGAACCGGGTGAGAAGCATGTGGGACGTAAAGTGGGTTTCAGTAGACACGTCTAGATGGATAGATCCAGGTTGCACGCTCGTCGTGAGGGCTCCTTCCGCGAAATCGTTAGCATACGCCGAGATAAACACGTCGGTTATTTGCCGGCGACTTGAAGCCTCTATCAAGTCGACTCATGCGAGACGATCGAATCGTACCGATCGCCTCGTACATTCCGGGATTTCCACCCTTCCCTCCCCGTCGACGTCGACACGTCTCTCTCGGTGACTCGCGAATACACCGCGTTCTGGTCGCGTGTAAGTCGATTAAATCATCGGCAACATGATGCAGCGGCAACGACGGCAGCAGCAGCCGCCGCCACCTCCTCCTCCTTCTCCTCCTCCTCCTTCTCCTCCTCCTCCTCCTCCTCCTCCTTCTCCTCCTCCTTCTCCTCCTTTTCCTCCTTCTCTTCTTGCTCCTCCCCCGCCGCGTTATAGCCCAACTTTGTGTATACGTCATTAACGTAATAAAGCTGCCGCTCTGTATGACGGCGGCCGTTTCGTCCGCCGATATTTTACAAGAGCCTGTTTCAGTTCCTGTTATTAAATTATCGAGACTCGCTGCTCGGAGAGTGCTCGACCAGCGTTCGTGAAGTATCGCGCGCTCGAACGAGAGGTAAATTCGTAAATCATGCCCGTGTAATCCGCGCGCGCGCACGTGCCCTCCGTAACTTTGCTACTCGATAATATCATCGAGGAGAGCGAGAGAGCAAGAGAGAGAGAGAGAGAGAGAGAGAGAGAGAGAGGGGGCGAGAGCACTTCTGGATTGTTATGGCAGATTCGGGGGGTGTTTTCGCGTAACGTTAGTACTCGTCGCGCGCCAACGGAATATAATCAACATCCCTCTTTTGTAATATATGGCTGGAAACATTAGAGAGGATCCTCCGCCGGATGAATGGTTTTTGTTGGACAATAGTCGCGCGGTTTAATCCAAATACCGGGAGACACGAGAATGTGCCGCAACCACATACCGAGATAATCGTTCGATGCTTTGAAATATGTGCGTAACGAATGAAAGCAGATATTCGGGAGGCGCAAGATGTTTTTTGTCTCCCGCTGATGGAGATTACAGGCTACTAGATTGCGGGCTCCAAATTCGACGTGTTTTGCCGCAAACCTGCCGATAAGGCTGTCCAACTTTTATAAAAGTTTCTCATGCGGCTGGAGGGGGGTGACTTCGACGCCGGCTTGTACCGTAAGGGTTGAAAAAAGAGGCGGGTGTACCGGTCGTAAATTAACACAAATTAACGTATTTTGCGCTCTGGAAATGCGCCGAAGGGTTTAACGACGGCGTAGAAAAGCAGCGATGGAGAGAGAAGAGAGAGAGGGGAAAGGAGGGCGGAGGGGGGGGCACAGGGAGATACCGGCGATATTTGGTTTCCGCTGGCTGTGTGTAGTCGGTAGAAACGAGATTCGAGCGGCCAATTAGACGGGAACGCAAAACATCGATGCGATGTTACATATTTATGCATACGATCTCCTTGCGCGCTCGCTCGCGCCCGCGCGCCTTTACCCATACGGGGAAGGCCGTTTCCTCCTTCGCGTCCCGTGTAATCCGATATGCAGATGCGCACGCGAATCGCCCGGGATGGCGCGGGACACGCGGAATTGCAGTGATTTATGGGAAGGTCACGGCACCGTAAATGAGTGAAAACCTTGGAAACGCCGGCGGGACGCCGTTTCGCGGCGCGCGGTAAACCGTCCGAGGAAAAGGGAGAAAGACAGAGAGAGAGAGAGAGAGAAAGAGAGAGAGAGAGGGAGAGAGAGTGAGAAAAAGAGAGCGCGAGAGCAGCTCGTGGAATCTCGACGGTTTCTCGCGGTTCGACGATGTTCGTGGCGAAAAGTATGACGGAGCGGTTCACTTCCGGCTAAATCTCTCCTCGCGAATTTTCCGCGTGAGAAACTCTCTCCTCCTTCTTATGTTCTCTCGCGCCCACCCGCGAAAAAAAAGGAAAGTGCGCCAAGTGCGAGCCGATGCGCCGCGCGCTGCCCCGGGCAGCCTTAGCGCGATGCAAAAGTGAGAATTACAATGAAAGCCGCCTTTCGATGCGAAATACAATAGAGGTGTGTGTGTGTGTGTGTGTGTGTGTGTGTGTGTGCGCGCGCGCGCGCACTCGCGCGTACACGTGCGACCCGTGGCGATGGCACGGCGGTTTCGCGAAACGTATTTCGGTGCCGAAGTAAATCACGAGCGAGCGGCCGGCTGTTAAAAATAAGCGATGACGAATGGAGCGGCGGACAACCCGTAATCCAGAAACAATGTGCTGAATGAATAAAAATGAGATAATGGCAGGCGGGCTGCCCCGGGTTGCGGCTCTCTCGTCGAAAGGAGGGAGACCGACAGAAAGAGAGAGATCGAGAGAGAGGGGGGAGAGAGCGGAATCCGGGGTGGGGTGCCGGGCCCACTCGATGCATTCGGTGGAGATGCACTCGCGTTGCCCTCCCGCCCTCTCTTCGACCTTTTCTCGATTCACGAACGCTCCTCTCATCCTCCTCTCTCTCTCTCTCTCCTTTTACCTTATCTTTCTCTCTCTCTCTCTTCCTCTGTCTATGCGTGCGTGCATACAGGACGTATCGGAAGTCGAGCGTTCGCCGCCGAGGACCTCCCCGTAAACGCAGAGCTGATTTTACCGCCGAAGGGCGGTGTTTCCGCGAGGAATATTCCTCTTCGGACGTGGAATTGTTTAGCGCGGCGAACTTGGAGATGCGCTTTCTCAGACCGGGTGCAGGGCAAGAAGAGGAGGGGGGTTTAGTTTACGCGATGGGTTAAAGTAGATTTAATTTACAATTCAATAAGAGCCGAATACGATATGCGTGCGATCGGAGGAAAGGGACGATCTCCGCTCGAAAGGTATCGACGTCGGGCTCACGGAAACGTTCGCCGCCGGCCGAACGCGAATGAAGGTGATCGTTAAGCGAGACACCCCGTAGATCAATCTCCTCGCGCACACACATACACACATACACACACGTTGCCTCTGGTTCTTCTGCTAGCTGCAGATCTGAAAACATACATAGCTCGCGCAGCGCGGCGGTACTTATAATTTCATACTCCATTGTGAAGAAACACCGGCCGGAGAAGAATGGCCGCTTTTTGCGAGAAACCGAACGAAACTTATGGCTCTTATCGCCGGCCTGGCCGGAGTTGCACGCGCGGCCGAGTCGAGTATGTTCGCGCGGCCGGCGCGGCGTTCGAAAAAATGAGCACACGCGGGCGATCTTTTTTTTTTCCGGGCCCTTTGGCGGAACTTCTCTCCTCGCTCGAGGTTTATTCGGACCAAGGCGGAACGGGAGCGGCGAATTATTTTCCGCGTCCGCGAAAACTGGCTATGCATCGCGTCTCTCTCTCTCACCCTCTCTCTCTCTCTCTCTCTCTCTCGCTCTCTCGATGCCGCGGGACTCCGGTGTTGGCTTTTTGCGGGGAATACACAAATATTGATACAGCTCGCGGAGTAAGCTCAATTTCGAGCTCGATCTGGACTATTTATGGCGCCGCTGGCCGCGAAATGACTTTTCGCGGCGGCGGCGGCGTGTGAGAACTTCGACATAAATCCCCGGACGGTAAATAATCAAAATTATCATGCGAAACGCGAACCGGCGCACACGTGTGCTCCCGTGGACGCTCGCTTGCACTCGACGACGAGAGCTTAAAAGAAAAAAGAAACCCCTCGCCGTAGGTAATAGCGCGTTTTGGTAATGGCGCGCGCGATTGAAAAGCGCCGCTGATCAAAACTTCTCCGTGTGACGCGCGAGCGCGAACTCCTCTTCCTTCGCGCGCCGTGCGCGCTTTTTCGCAGAGGCTGTTTCGGCGTTTTTGTGATGCTAATGCAATCCCGGCGTTAATCAGAGCGCCCAAATTAATGTCCTCCCTATCGGATCGAAGCGAGCGGACGCGCGCGTTACTTGTTTCACTCGGGCTAATAACGAACGGCGACGCGCTCTCGCGCATTTTTACAAGTGCGCCCCCGCCGTTGTTCCCCGTCGGACGACCGTGCACTGTGATGCAAATGTAATCCGGACACTGATATGGGAATTTCACGGGTGGCATCGGAAATTCAAATTTATTCCGCCGTCTACTCGCCCGCGCTGATAGAAGCGCGCGCGCGCGCGCGTGTACGTGTGAATACGCGCGCGTTCCGCCGGCAGAGTGGTTAGATGTGGCTCTCCTCTCTCTCTCTCTCTCTCTCTCTCCTCTCTCTCTGTCTCTCTCTCTCTCTCTCTCTGCCGCGCGCAGGCGAGAGCGCCAACTCCGGTGGACGCGCGCGTACTGCTCGCGGAAATCACATCTGTTCCGTAACAAAGTTGCGTATCTTGCATACCGGACTGACCGCGGCGCGCTCGCGGTAACCTATCTGACATTCGGACAGGTAGCTCGCGTTGAATTAGAATTTGCACGGCGAAAGGTTCTCGCGGTATTTCCATCCGTGAGCTTCGCCGCGCGCTGCACGCGCGTCGGCGCGGCGCGGTCGGTAGCGGCCGGCTGTAACGAACCGCTGATATTGATTTTGTCCGATTAAATAATTGAGATCTTCCGTGTGAGAGGGAGACGACTAGTTACGCGGTCATTAGACGCGCCGCTTGCGAGAGACACCGAATTGCGTTCTTTAGCGAATCGCGCACGAAGGGGAGGAGCGGCTCGAAGAGCGATAAAAAGTCACGGCGAGTTTCGCGCTCGGTGCGACGACCCGAGTCGGCTCGGAAAGTTCGAAAGATACTCTCCCGAGGATATTCCCTCGTCGTCGTCGTCGTCGTCGTCGTCGTCGCTGGTTCCCTTACGGTCTCTCGCGAATCCGCGTTTCGAACGTCGCGGACGTCTGTCGGCGATTAGAATCATGCTGTGCGTCGCGATCGAGGGTGGAGGAAAGGAGATGTTGACGTCGCGAGCGCGACATGTGCTCGATACTCCTCGTCGTCTTCGGGGCGTGCAATTTTCTCGATTCGGTGCGAACTCGCTGCGAAATCGAAGCGGTGACCCCTGCCTGCTTGACCCTCGCGATGATGACGAAGATGATGATGACGATAACGATGGTGATGATGATGATGATGCTGATGATGATGATGATGATGATGATGATGACGATGACGACGATGATGATGGTAATGATGACGATGATGGTAATGATGATGATGATGATGATGATGATGATGATGATGATGATGGTGATGGTGATGGTGATGATGATGATGACGACGATGGTGATGACGATAATGATAATGATGATCGTCGTCATCGTCGCGGCCACACCGCATCGGCAGCGTGTGAGCCGTCGGCGTTGCGAGCGGGTGGGTGTGCGATGATCTCTTTGTAAGATTACCACTCCACACGCGCGTCTCTGTCCACCGGGTGTGCAAACGGCTCGGCGGTGTAGCGTGCGCGGGTCAATTGCGCGGCTCGCGTTACCCGCCAGCTAGAAATTCAGCGCGGACGAGAGGGCGGCGGATGGTGGTGTGTGGGACACTCGCTCTCTCGCCTCGGCAACGAGCATAACTATGGCCGGCCGGCCGACTGAGCGGTCCGACCGACGAACCGTTAGCTATTTTTGCGGTTCCGCCCGATGCCCGCCGCGAGTGGTCCGCCACCGATCGGCGGCGAAACTGCAACCGCGAGGCTGCACTGTTTGCACATAAGCGTCCGTCCCGGCTGGCATCCGCGCGAATCGCGCGCGTCCGTCAAAGCGCCACCGCGAAAGCTCTCGCGCGCGCGCGCGCCTGCTAATTTCACCGCAAATGTCGCGTGCAATCGCGATATCGTCGCTCAGGTTGCGCACGGCTCGTTAATGCTTCACTGCTTGGCTTGAAACTCTGATGGACGCTCGTGATGAACGCGCGCGCGCGATTCGCGAAAATTTCTACATCGCGGAAACTTGTAGCGTCTCGGCGCTACTTTCCTTCTCGAACGAGAGAAACTGCGTTACCCGCTGCGACTTTTCCCACCTCATCGCGACGCGGATAAAAGCGTCGCGCGCTCGCCAGGATATCAACTTCGACGGATTCAACTTCGACGTATCGCTTTGCTCTCGAGAACGAGGCCGCGGCGGCGATTCCTCCGCGCGCGAGCTCCACAAAGACATCGATCGCGACGGCCGATCGGGATCATGAAATTTATCAGCGAGGCCGGGAAGAGGGGGAGCGGCCGGTGCCCCGATTCGTCGTCGGGTTCTTTGTGACGAGTTCGTGAAATTCCAGAGACGCGTCAAAGAGCAGCTCTTAATGAGGATTTTCCGACGGTATTGTCCGCTGGCTCCAATTACGTTTCCTACGGAAGTGCGGTTTTCCACCAGCACGTTGCGCGACACGTATATATGCATACCTACGTATGTACATATATACATATATACATACACATGTATACATATATATTCGAGTCGGGAGTAGCGCGTAACGGATGGAGTTTTAATCCGAACCGAACGTATCTCGCTGGAGTTTCGGAGACAAAAAAATTGGGAACCAGGGAGAGAGACAGAGAGAGACAGACAGACAGAGAGAGAGAGAGAGAGAGAGAGAGAGAGAGAGAGAGAGAGAGGCAGACGTCTATCGGTATTTCACGGCCGGCGAGAGACAGAGAGACAGAGAGACAGAGCGGGAGAGGGAGGGAGAGAGACGGAAGATTTTAAATACGACGGATGAGAAACGCGCGTGTTATTCCTCGAGAGACTGCACTTTTCATTACACGACAGCGTCGCGCGACTGAAACGCGACGACATCGAGTAATTGGAGCGGCGCGGTCGCCCCGTTGCCGAGATGTTTAAATTAGCGCGCGCGCGGAATTTTCCCGGCCGGTCGAGCGCGCGAGTTCGAACGACCCAAGTCGACCTCAGAAACCTCCCGCGAGTCTTAAATCGCCCTCGTGTCTCGGCACGCGCTTTGAGCGGTTGAT
Source organism: Harpegnathos saltator (assembly GCF_003227715.2). Lineage (NCBI taxonomy): Eukaryota > Metazoa > Arthropoda > Insecta > Hymenoptera > Formicidae > Harpegnathos > Harpegnathos saltator. The sequence goes on along the minus strand of NW_020230432.1, from coordinate 21,314 downwards.
ACAATTCGACGGCGAGATACGTAGACAGAATAGTCCGCAGAGAAAATGGCGCACGAAAGCGGAAACAGACAGAGAGAGAGAGAGAGAGAGAGAGAGAAGGAGAATGACAAAGAGCGGAGAAAGGAAAGAGAAGGAGGAAAAGAAGTTTGAATTACGAAGGCAGAAATTGGTCGCTAAATCGAAGTAGGAAACGCTCGCTCGCTCGCTCGCTCGCGAGGACTGCCTTCTATTCGAGCGGGAAACACGACGAGGGCGCACGCGTTGCGCGCGTCTAGGCGGTCGTTACATACAAGCGAAAGCTATCTGTATCGCGAATCATAACACAAAGTGACGGAACAAAGTGTATCCACGGATCATAAAGCATGGCAGCCATTATATCCGGCGGACAACAACGTCTCGCGGTACGAATGTGCGAGTGTGACGCGAGTCTACGTACGCAGGACAGTGAAGTGCATCGAGTGCACACCATCGGGAGGAGTGCCCGCGCGCGCTCTCCTTTTCTTCCCTCCGCCCTCTTTCCTGCCCGTCGTTTCTTAACTCCGCGTCACGCACAATCGTTCTCGCTGATGTACAGCTTTACTCGTTTTCTTCGCGACGAATGCGAAAGGTCTCCGCGCTCGGCTTGCGTTAGAACGAAGAAAGGGCGCGAGCGAGTGTTGTCTAGCCTCTCACATCACGAATATATAAATAGAATAGAATCAGATACGTGCATAAAGAGCGAGGTAAATTATATATATATATATATATATATATATATATATTCTCGTATACACCATACTTTGCTATTTCCGGAAATGTGGGAAGAAGACGACGTCGCATCGTATCGTCGCATGTTCTTTCTGTATTCGCGGTATCATTTTGCTTCTTTTCTTTTTTTTTCCTTTTCCTTCCATCGAGTCCGCTTGGAAAATATTGCGCAGCCTTCTCTGTCAGCGACATTTCGCCAGACGCGTCGTCAGCTGCGACGGAAAGTTCGCGTTTCGTATGACGCGCGACGACATCGCGCTACAATGTGATCGCGTGCGTCGAGAGCGGATTACGTCTGCGCGTAATACTGACGCAACGCGAACGCGGCGACGATCTTCCTTTGCTTCATCGTGAGAAAAAAGTCCGCGCGGTCGCTTTTAGCCAGCGTCTCGCGAATCGTCCTCGTTATGGTATCGCGCGATGCGACGGTCGCACGATCTTCCGCTAACGAGGTCGCGAAGGAAGCGCAACGCGCTTGCCGATAAGGGCTCCCGCGAATTAACGATACACGGTAAAATAATGATGTAATTACGCCTGATAAAATAATAAGAAATGAGCAAGCGGGGTCAAAGTGAGATAAAAAGTGCATCGAAGATTGCGAACAAAGTCACCCCGAGGTGCGTCTAAACCGCCGCTTGCATTGTGCATTACGCTTTTTTCAACAAGAGAACAAGGGGGGGGGAAATCTCCTACGTTAACGACGCAAATCCCGAACCGCACCGCGGACACGGAAGATGCAAATGGAATTTTTTCCACGGCTGGCGCGTCGCACGTCACGGCACACATCATTTATTATTATCTTCCCGCAGCTTGCAATTTTAATTCCGTGCTTACCGTCGCAAGAGACGCGCTAAAGTAGGTGTCTCCATCTTCCTTCCTTTCTCCTTTCGTTTGTTCCTTCCTTCCTTCCTTCCTTCCTTCCTTCCTTCCTTCCTTCCTTCCTTCCTACTTATACCTACTTTCTTTCCTCTCGCGCGTACTTTCCTGCGCGTCGGCTCTCATTTTTTCCACGCTACAGATTTGCGTTCTTCTCGCTGTCGCTTCTTGTCACATTCTCGGCCTCCGACCTTCCCCTTTCCTCTTTTTCTCTCTAGCACCATCTAATTTGCCTCCGGATTCTCTTCTTCGAAATGCCGCGAGTGCATTACCACCGTGTGACGTATTCATCTCCTGGCGACGACGACGGTGCGATTCGAGTATATCCCCGGTGTGTCGCGCAAGTACGGAGAGATCTGCGGGAAAATACAGCCCGTTTCTCACATCCCGTCGTCACCGAGATGCATCGCGCAGCGCGGCCTCCGATAATAGAATCGTTTGTTATACGCGGGCGCGTTTCTTCCGGCGGCGAGGAGAGAGAGAGCGAGAGAGAGAGAGAGAGAGAGAGAGAGAGAGAGAGAGAGAGAGAGAGAGAGAGAGAGAGAGAGAGAGAGAGAGAGAGCGCGCGCGCGGAAAAATGCGTCGAGTTTCGTTCGGAAATGACGTTGGAAGAAGCGAACCACCGTAGTCGTCAAGTTTCGAGAAAGAATATCGATTTCGGTCTTTCCGTGACGTATCGCGATGAAAATGGAGTAAACGATGAGTAGAGAAAAAATTAACACTGCGATTAACACCGCACGCGAAAATTATCGCTGACGAATGAGGCTTTAATGAGTGCAACAGATATTTGAATCGAGGTAGAACGAATTTGGGCCGGACAGAAATATGCAGCGGTCGTTTTACTTTCACCGAAATAACGATCGAAGGAAATAGAAACGAAGAATTAACTATCCACCGAATCGCAATTTCTCGATGAGATTCTGCGTTAATAATATTCTTAATTTGGCTGTTCTCCCCGGTATTTTGGTCACTGGATATTTCTGTCGAAATTGGCTCTAACTTGAGGCCCGAAGAGCTATCGCATTCGTTAAATCCTCGCTTGTCAACGATAATATTCATGCGTGCAATGTTAATATTTCACTATTCTCCTCCGGCGGATATCTCTCGCGGAGGGATTGCGGGGAATGCGAGCAGAAAATATACGGCAGAAAAATGTTTACACATAAAGGAGCACCATCATCCTCGACTTATTATCCGCGACGGCGGACCTTTCTGACGGGGAATTCGCGAATTTGTTATCCGCCCGGCCGGATCGTCGGGTAGACTGTCATTTTTATTATTTTCCGCTGCTTTCGTCGCGCTCGCTCACTCGCTCGCTCGCTCGCTCGCTCGCGCGCGCGCCGCGCCGCGCCGCGCCGCGCCGGCGGAGGAACAATATTTTCCCGAGTCGCGCCCGGCGCTTTCCCATCAATTTGGAGTACATCACCTAAGTAAACTTTGATGTTGATAAGACTGCACGAGCGCCGGCGGAACAGGGTAAACCCATTACAGGTACAACGAATGGACTTACGTCATCGCGAGAAATATGTCATCATCGAGCGGGCTGATATCCGCGACAAGCGCGCAAATCTCGATATAAATGATCGCTACATGTCGCGGCGGTTGGACGCGCAGCGATCGCTTCGATATTGATCGCAAGTCGAGAACTCGTCACGGATAATTCAAAACTGATCCTCGATTGGCAGCATCGCGCGATTATCATTTATCTTATATCTTATATTATATCTGTGTATTTCTATCGCGTTTTTATTTATGTATGTATTAATACTTTAGTACTCGCTATTTGTCGTCATTCAAGTAACGTGTGTAGAACAGCTTCGCGGCTGTTTATCGCGTCCACCGCGATAAAGCAGTAATAACAATTATTCAAATCCTCTGCAAGAGGCAAGGAAAAGCATTGACGGTCGTAGCTAACCGAGGAAACTGATTCTTCTCGGCGTTGGCTGGTGGATGGCGGCGAGGAAACGCAAATACCACGTGTACGTCTTCCGCATATCAACGTTGCTTTTTACATCTCCTTGCCGCGGTCAGAGATGATTCGCACGACGATGTTTATCGCGTTTATTCAACGCGTGTATTATTCGCGAGTTTATTCAACGCGTATTTCACGCGCGCGCGCGCGCGAACATTTTTCCAATTCCAAACTCGATCAGTTTTCATTGTACGTCTTCGCCACTTCCACTTCCGCCGTTATAGTGGCTCAAGTGGCGGACTCACTTACGAGTTATCGTAACGGGACGCGGCATATTCAGAGATTTCCCCGAGGAGGGTGCTCGTAACACTATTACGTCGTAAAATTTCAAGAGCCACCGATCCGAGGCGAGATGCAGCCGGTCGCGTGTGTCGTCCGGGCGATTTCTCGAGGAACAACCTGCCGCCTTTTCGGCCGCTGCATACATAATGCGCGCTCTCGTGGTGTGCAACCTCGTTGCGAGCGAGGGCACGAAAAAAATGGAGGAAAAAACGAGGCGGGAAAATTCCTCATATCGCTCGCACCACGTAGAGCCGCCGGTCGGTCGCGCGAGCGCGCGTGAATGCGCGATCGAAATTCTTTGTGCTCTCGGCAGAAGCGAACGCTTTCTCACACGCAGCTTTTAAAAGCGGGGGCCATCGGCGCCCTCGTACTTTCTCTCTCGCTCGCTCGCTCGCTCGCTCGACGTTCCGACATTGCGAAAAAAATGATGAAGAGTCACGACAGACTTCCGGACCGGAGGTCGATCTGATTTATCCCGGGGAAGTAGTCCCTACACATACGGCTCACATACGGAAAACTTTGACGGTGGCAATGCGTAACGCAAAAGTTTCATCCCCGTCCGAGCGCAATCGAATCTCCCCGAGATCCATCTCGGCGGTTCACGTAAAAGCTTTTCGTTTCGGCCGGAGTAGAGAAGAGAGAACGAGGAGAATGGGGAAAAGAGAGCGAGCCAGAGGAAAGAGGCTTTGCCAGAACCCCGTAAGAGATTAAAGAAGAAGTAAACTCGCGGCGGCGGAAGATTCACGGTCTCGACTTGCCGTCCCTCTCGCGAAATAAATTTCTAAGCGGTTACAGGTTGCTCGGCACGCCTCTCCTGTATTCGTCCCCGGGGCGAATCGTATCCCGTGTCATCCTGTGTCCAGGACACTAACCCCCTTTCTCCCCCTCCCCCCGCTGTTCCATCACCACCCAATCGTCTCGCTCCCCTTTCCGGTCCAAGATCGCCGAGATTTCCAAGATTCCCGGAGAAGTTTATCGACGATCGGTCAGCCTCCGGACGTTCCACGAAGAAGACATGGAGGAGGAGGAGGAGGAGGAGAAGGAGGAGGAAGGGTCTCTCTTTCGCCTCGCAAATCGAATCGATCGTATCGACTCGAAGAGCGAGCGAGTCCTCGGCGCTAGTAGTTAACTAAAGGCGTGCCGATGTAATTCATCGACCGGACATCGATACGTCGGTGTTTTGACATACAGGGTGTCCCTAAATTCTTTATCTGAAAGCGGAGACTCTGCGTTGAGAGTTTGCTTGGCATTTCTCGTTGCCATCTCTCGGAAGAGAAACGTCGAGTTGTATATCTCGACGAAGCCCCGGACGATCGAACAATCTCCGCGCTGGATATTAATTTAAATGGAGGGTGCGAGGGGTGGGAAGAGGAACGAGTGTTAGTTCACACATTATACTTATCTAAAGACATTAGAATAGAGACGCGGGCTATATTCGACAGTGGAGAAGCAGTTTGCCTACCCATTCGCGCGCGATTCACAGGAAACAAGATGCTCGGATAAGAGGGCACATCGTTATCGCGATAAGGGCGGGACACCCTGTATATCGATGATCCTTGGCGGGTAGGTTATAGTCTCTCCCTTTTCCCCTCTCTCTCTCTCTCTCCCTCTCTGAAGGAAGACGCTGTCGCGACCGACACCCGATCGGGCACGACTTATGAGCCGGGTATCGATCTCTCGCGTCCATCGCGGTGTTTCCCCTTTTATTGAAGCGTTAACCGGTTGTCGCGCCCTCCCCGAGGCGAAGCGGGAGGGAGGGAGGCAAGAGGGAGAGACAACCTTGGCATTCTGGATTCGTTCCCTTAATCGTCCCGGATAACTCCTGCCCCTTATCTCGTTATGCTGATCTTTCGCCGGCGGAGATGTATATATGCGTGTCTCTCTCTCTCTCCCTCCCTCTCCCTCTCTCTCTCTCTCTCTCTCGTACTGCGCGAGCGTCTCTCTACTTAAATCCTGGAAAGTTTCGCGATTTTATTGTCCCCGATTCCGATTTATAATTCTCCTTGGGGGCCCGCTTATCTAAATCGAAGACGTTTCCGTTGCGATAACCGGGGGTTCTACTTCTGATTTCCGTTTCGGGCCATCGGCGTTGTTTGCAAGCAAAAATCTCGCTACTCCCGTCGATATCCCAATTTTCTATCATTCATCCTCCCAAGCTGCCTCCATTGCTTCAACAGATATCCTAGACTCGCTGTGATTAATGCATTGCTTGGAAGAAAACACGCGGGGAGGATCCTTTGGCATCGCAAATCTCCATCCCTCTCTCTTTCTCTCTCTCTCGTTCGCGTCGTCCTCAGGTCGCACACCTCGCATGCGTCTTCCACAGACTCTCGTTCTCTCTTTCGCTCGACTAAATAAATTCATCCAGTCGCCTAGCCGCGCTCGCACGTAGCCTACGCTCTCTCGCGCGACGGCTATTACATTTTTCAAAAGGCCG
>NW_020230432.1:0-12500 GCF_003227715.2 Harpegnathos saltator | reverse complement strand
GCGGGAAAGAGATGGAAAAAGGCGAGGAAAAAGAGAGACGAGACGGTAAGCATGAAAGCCGGGCTTGCCGGCGGGCGGCTCGTTACCGCGCCATCTCCCGTCTTCCTCCCTCCCCCCCCTTCTTCCCATCTCCTCCTACCCCGCGAACTTTATAAAGGGCTATATGTATACCGAAAGCACACACAAAACTCCCTTTCGAGTTGGCCGCTCGTTCTCTGAAATTTCTCAAATCCATCGGTTCTCCCCGACACAATTCGCGCGCGCGCGCGCGCGCGCGCGCACGTGCGCGCGTCTCCCGCGAGAGAAGCGCGTATAGAAACTTTCTTATTATCTTTTATCTTGACTCAAGCCCGCGAGCTCGACATTGTTCCTCCTGCCTCTCGCCCTCCCGTCCGTCTCTTTCTCTTCGTTCTGCTCTGCCTCTCCATCTCGCTGAATTTCTCCGGCACCGGTCTGACCAATGCCACGAATATCCACTTCGGCAATGTTGTTGCGCCCCCTCGCCTTCCCGCCGAACGACTCCCCGCGGAGTCGCTTTTCCGCGCTCGTTTCTTCCGTCGCTTTTTTTCGTCGCTCCCCGCGGAAAACCGCCGCTCGGGCGGACTCGGGCTCGAAAACGCGCAATTCCCGATGCAGTTTCCGCTCCGCGCGAAGGCCGATAGACATCGCCGCCCGCTTCTCGTTTGCTCTCTCTCTCTCTCTCTCTCTCTCTCTCTCTCTCTCTCTCTCTCTCTCTCTCTCTCTCTCTCTCTCTCTCTCTCTCTCTCTCTCTTTCCCTTTCGCTCTCTCTCTCTCTCTCTCTCTCTCTCTCTCTCTCTCTCTCTCTCTCTTTCCCTTTCGCTCTCTCGCTCTCTCGCTCTCTCGGTGCATTCTGCGCGCGGAGGATACCGTGCGGTATCTTCGGTATGTTCGCGACCGACAGGAAATTCGATTCGCTTGCGAGGCGAAAATTCGCTGATTTATGATCCTTTATTTTATACGCTGCTGGAGAGCGCATGAGGGGAAGAGTGGGGGGGAGGGGGGGAGGAAGGGCAGTCGACGTCGAAGATAAATTCGCGTTAAGAAATAATATTCCGGCTTGTAGGGGAAAATTCGGGGGTTTTGTATTCGTACGTGGATTTGTATAAACTCCACGAAGAATTAATTGTTTGAGAAGATAAATACCCGGGGAAACGCTCGGGATGTTCGAGGCCGGCTGGACCGCGCGCGCGCGCGCGCGCGCGCGCGCGGCGTACTGCAATCTCTTACGTTGCGTTGCTTAATATTTACTACTCACAAGTAATTCATTAGCGCGAGAAGTTTGGTCCCTCCTCGCGATCCATTAGCCCGGGGAGGCGAACTGCGAACACGTCTCGTTTCGCGAAACTACGGGCATTAATTTTCCGACTAATTTCTCGGAATAGTTCCGGCCATCGGCGGATCCCACAGGAACGAAGTAAGTCGGCGTTCTATTACACTGCCCTATTCCCGCGGAAACTTAGGAAACAGTTCCCCAAGTATAAAGCCGTCCGGGTTATCGCGAGATATTTTCCTCGCACCGGCGGCGAAGTGTCGCCGACACGCCACTGGCATTTAATTAACTACACTCGCGATGATCCGGGACTTTGCGGTGTCCGCGCCGCAAATTAAACGCGGACATTTACGCGTCTCTAAGCTGTAGTATAGCGCACGTTGGCATTACCGAAGCACACATTCTCGCATCGCGATCAAGAGCGCGATTTTCTTACGTCGGATTAAAGAACTCGCAGGGGAGAACAATTCGTAAACGGCGCGTCTTATCGCGCGATGAGTGCGAGAGGATTCTGGATTTTGGCGGTGGAAAAATGGACCGAGTAATTTTATCGGAAATTTGCCCAAGTAACCGGCAAAAGTAAAGTTAAAAAATATGACTTTTCTATAACAGCGCATTCACGCATTTGCAAGCGCTTTTGCCGTAAAAGCGGATCGTCAAATCTTCGACAAAGCCCAGCACAGAGTCTTTGCTATTTGCTCAAGGCTCTCGGCCTCGGCGAAATGTTTACGTCAATCTTGCCGGCCGAGCGATCGTGTTCTGAGGGCGCGTCGATATCCCACGCCTCGCGACTCGCGAAACCTCTCCTCTCATTCCTCGGCTAAAAAATCGCTGCTGAACGATAACGCAGAACCCAGTGGAGCGTCCCGAGCGTTCTTGCGAAACCGCGTCGGTTCTCCGTTCTCCCGGTGCTGTCTGTTGCTAATCCGTTTTCGATAAGTGAAACCGTCCCTTTTTCAGCCGGGCGAAAATAATTGCCTCCGCGGGGGGTTAATATTGATATCCACGCGAATCGATTCCGCTTACGAGCGAGCGTGCTGCGGGCCCTCGTAGTCGTCCATAACCCGCCACGGTGCGCCATGGGAAAGGAAGGAGTTAGCGAGAAAGGGCTGCGAGTGGCGGCGGCTGCCGCCGCCGCCGCCGCTGCTGCTGCTGCTGCTGCTGGTGCAGGAGGTGCAAGGGCGAAGAGGAGGGCGGGAAGGGAAGTATCGTATACGCTGCGACTAATTCATTACGGTTCGCCAGCGTGACTTATTGCCTCGGTGCCGGCACGGCCACCGTATATGTACGCTGCGTGTATATACACACTCGTCATGGACTGCCCTTCTGCTGTGTATATATGTGTGTATATATATATATTTATGTGTATATATATATATATATATGTGTGTGTGTATGTGTGTGTATTTATATACATAACGAACTCTCTCCGCCATTCAGTGCAGCAACACGGAAGCAGCATCGGCGGCGGCAGCGGCGGCGGCGGCGGCGGCGGCGGCAGCTGCACCAACACCAACACCACCATTGCCGCGCCGCTCGACTCGTATTCGCTGAATCCGCCAATTATTTCGCTCGATCTCTAGTCGCGCGCAATGTCGTCGGCTTATCCGATGGGGTATTGATTCCGTTTCGCTCGGTCGCGGCAAACGAGCGAGCAAACGCCGCCCGAAACGAGGCTAGGTGTGTGAGTATGTGTGTATGTGTATATACACGTATGAGCGCGTTCCCTCTGTCTCTCTCTCTCTCTCTCTCTCTCTCTCTCTCTCTCTCTCTCTCTCTCTCTCACCCTCTCGTTCTCGCAAAAGCATTTCGTCGAATGCACAAAGACCGGATGCGGATTACGGTTTTCCCGATCCCTTTTTTTTCTCTTTTTCTCTCTTTTTCTCGCCTCCCCCCCCCCTCTCTCTCTCTCTCTCTCTCTTTCTCATCTTCTTTTTTCCTCCAGCGATCGTACATTCGAGTCGCGAAACACGTTGCAAAAATTCAAAAACGACGCGCCGGCGAATTTTGCTCTGGCCAAAGCGCGGGCGTGCGTTTCACACGAGAGGGGGAGGGGGGGAGGGGAGGGGAGGGGATGTCTTAGACTCGACGATGAATTTTCGAGGGTGGATCGATCGCGTGTGCTTCGACAGGTTTTCTCCCTCTGTTTCCGTCGCTCTGTACAAGCCGAGTAGGAAACGTAAACGAAAATGGATGGAGCTGCTTCAGCTGTTGAAGTTGTTTCGCCCGTTTAGCTCGCACGCGCGTACGAGAGGATTTAATTAATAATTCGTTACACGTTGTTATCAATATTATTGTATTACCCGCTCGGTTTTGTTATTGTACGCTGGTTTTGCGATAGGTGCGCACGAGCGCGCCCTGTTGAATTATCGCGTGCTTTTGTGCCCGGCATCAAAGGTCGGCATCCACGGCAATCGCGTTTGGCATCGGTTGCTCGGCACAATACAAGCCGGTGCAGTACGCAGTTCGCAAGTTCGCGAGTTACCCGCGCGGTTCCGCAAAATAATAGTTTAAATTGCTTTTGGCAGCGCGCACGGGCAAATAGTAACGAAGGCATAATAGCGTTCCGCGAGCGGACGGTATGGCGCGCTCGCGCGCGCGTCGTCACTAGCAGCACTACCACGTGGAAATCGCGGCTAATGAAACACGCCGGCGGCGACGGTACTGCCGGAGAAAAATAGCTGCGAGAGAGAGAGAGAGAGAGAGAGAGAGAGAGAGTCGCTGTAATAGCTCGCTCTCACGAGAGAGCGAGCAGGACGAAAGGCGGCGGCGGCGGCGGCAACGACCGAAATGCAACGGCAGCGAGACAATTAGTCAGCTATTGCCTCGTATAGCGCTAATTAAACTTATGGAAATTACAGCTGTCAGCGTTCGCCGCAGTGAAAGAAAAGCGTGGAAACGATTCACGCGGGACGGAAAAGCGCGAGAAATTGCGTTACAACGGAATCGCCATTTAACCGGTGCTCGCCGCCGCCGCCGCTGCCGCCGCCGGAGAATCTCGCCTTACTTATTCCTCGGATTCGTCGCAGTTCCCTCCTCTCCCTCCCTTCTCCCCTCGTTTGTGCGCTTTGCATCGCGCTCAATGCGCTCCGGCTTTGAAGCTCGCGCGCGCCCTAATTTTGACATGCCTCAGAATAACAGATTGATCATTCTCCGATTCTGCCGCGCTTGCTTATCTCTCTCTCTCTCTCTCTTCCCCCCTCTCTCGTTCACTTCCAGCGTTGCCTGGAGACGAAACCGACGCGTCGGTTTGCAGAAACCGCTTCGATCAGCCTTCGTGGCTACGTAACGCTGTGCATCATACTTGCATTAGCTGGACACTAACGAGCATCCCTCGAAGGCCAGTCGAACGGCTGGTTGGGCGCGCAGTTGATCGGTCGATCGGCTGTTTGGTCGGTCTGTCGGTCGGTCGGTCGGTCGGTCGGTCGGTCGGTCGGTCGGTCGATCGGTCGGCCTTTGGCTCGGCTAACCCATCGCTTCGGAATTCTCCGTTCGCTAAGACGCGCGAGAGAGCCGATACCGGGGCTTGATTGAACGCTCTGTGCGCGCGCGTTCTCAGCCCTTTCACTGCCAGATGCTTCTCTCTATAGGAGCTGCCACGCGAGGGCTGAACCCTTGGTGTATCGCCGCACGCGGGAGATATTCTTCCGAGGCATTTGCCGGCTGACCTGCCCCCGACCGACCTAGTCGTTCGTTTCAGGATCGCGGCTGACGCGCGCTCTCCTCACTGCGCGAATCCGGCAAAAGGCGAAGCTGGAATCTCGACGTCGCATTTCGGCCGCGTGTACACGCTCGGCGTCCTTTATCGTTCCCTTTCTACCGACCGGAGCATTAATCGCGCATTATAATACACCCTCGCGAGTATCGAAAGTAGCGTCGGAGGTCGGCCTTTCGATCTTTCTCTCTCTCTCTCTCTCTCTCTCTCCCCCCCCTCTCGCTCTCTTTCCCTGCTCCCACGAGGACGGTCCGCGAGTCGTCGAGGCGATTGTGCTGCGGGCGCACGGTGCGCCTCATAGATCAACCCTGTCAAACTCTTATTTCTTACTAGAGCCGTTTGGAGAGTGGAGGCTGTTTGGAGAGGCTGCAAGCAGGCTGCATATCTCCCGAACGTAGGAGTCGCGACTCGCGCGACTCGCTACTCTCACACCGGGACAGCCCCGGCGTTTTACCCATCGTTTCTCTCCGGTATGTTTACGGCACCGACCGAGTCGTTGCGAAGGGGCTGCCGCGAGTTTGACGCGGCTGCCGTAAATCTCGCGTCCCCATCTGCGAACTCGCTCGCTCGCTCGGCTGGGCCGCTCGCGCGGCGCGCCGGCGAGATGCGTTGCGGCGCGCGCGCGGCGCGCGCGAGAAAGAGAGGGAGCCCCGGTAAATTACACGACGCTGTAAAAGATCGCAATGACGCGGTCATCGAATGGTCATTAGCGACAGGGACGGCCGTGCAAGATCGCGCGCCGGCGCGCGGTAAAGGCGCGCGCGGGACATCGCGAATCGCATCGCATCGCGTCGCGTCGCGTCGCGTCGCGGAGAGACCCGCGCCGGCAGATCGCGAGTTCGCTGCTGCCGCGTACGCCGGGAGTTACCGAAGCTCTCCTTTTGTTTCTGCGAGATAGCAATACGGCCAGGAAGAGATGGCACGGGGAGAGGAGGAGGCAAGAGAGGGGGAGAGACGTATCTCGATATTTCATCTCAGCCGACTTTAATTAGCCCGCGTGGCATATCGCCGCCCGAAGCAGCAGCAGCGGCAGCACTCGGGACTTTTTCGATGAGATTAGATCGCGATTACTGGGCCGTGCGAGTCGATAGAAAACGAAAGAGAAAGAGGAGGAGAGAAGGAGAGAGAGAGAGAGAGAGAGAGAGAGAGAGAAGGAGGGGAAGTCTTGTGAGAGCGCAATGGTGTTTTTCAGAGCTTCGCTTTTGCGCGTCGAGACGTACCGGCGTTTCTTGCCGGCAGAAAACGAGGTATGTGACGAGGAATGCGAGTGCGGAAAAGAACCGCGGAGCTACGCTGGGAGGAAAGTCGGCGCGTCCGTACTGCGGGATACCGGATTTCGCGGAGCCGCGAGTACATTTGCGATAACACCGGCTGCGGCAACTTTTCGAGCACGAGCTACAGGAAAATGCGTCTTAATAGAAAGCAATGTCGTCGGATAGAGAGCGATCCGGCTCAGAGAACACACTTCCTCCGCTGGGGATTCCTAAGAAAAGGAGAAAGAAAACAGAGAGAGAGAGAGAGATACGCTTTTGCTCCGCTGTCAATGGAAGATCGTCCCATTCGCGAATCGTCTACTTCGACGTGACAGACGTGATAACGTCGTCATCCGGGGGTGCTGAATCTCGCGGAAATTACGTGAGCTTACGTTTAGCGATCTCGAGAACACACCTTGACGGGCGAGTCGCTGATAATCCACGGACAAACTCGCGTGTCTCCCAAGTGCGATCGCTGGACTCGCGAATGTTATCACTGCAGCGAGATATGGAGAGAAAAGTGCGCGGAATGACTGGGCGTCCGCTCGCGAACCATCCCTCTGCTCGGGGGTTAAAACAGAGTGGGTGGAATGGCGGGAATATTTTCCCTCTTCCTCTTTTTTCTCCTTTTTTTTTTTTTTTTTTTGATACGCATGCGATACGCGTCGCCGATTCCCACGGTCGATCTACTTTCCCCGCGAGCGCGCCCGTAACGTGCGAAGATTTAATTAATCCTGAACTTTTGGCATCGCGCGGGTTCCACGCTTGAAATACGACGCAAAGCCGAATTTCCATGGCTCCGTTTTGTCCGATTTGGTATTCGCGACGTGGTCGCGCATTAGCATATTTGGCGGAGCTCGGCGGCCATGTAGCGAACTTTTATCGGCGCAAAGAGATAAGTATTACGCTAAACGGTAACACTTTCGGCCGGACTCTCGCGCGCATGTCTAATCTCGCAATAACGAGCCCGTCGGTCGACGCCGCGCCGATCGTTCCGTGCGATCGTAAATTACTCGCGAGATAAAACTTTAACGCGAGACGCGTGTGTGCCTCTGTTTCTCTTTTTTTCTCGCTCCTCTCTCGGAGCCCCCCCCCTCTCTCTCTCTCTCTGTTCTTTTCATGTGCGTTCTGTCGGGACGCGCGTATATTTTTTCGCGCTGCGATTTCGGCGCGCCGCAAAAATCCACGCGAAATTCGTGATTAATCGTACGATGCAAGCGTAACACGCCTCGTTATTTACACACCTCGGCATATTTACATACATGCTAATACGTTGCGTACGGCAGAAAAGAACGGCGCGACAGTATCACTTTTTCCCTTTTTCTTTCTCTCTTTATCTTTTCTTTTTTCTCGCAGTGCGCGGGCGAATAAGTCCGACGGAAGATAACGCCGTGGTATATTAAAGTGAGAGCGTTGTATCTTGAAAGTACGCTCGCGTATTCCGCTAGTGATTAATTTTTACCGAACAAACGCGAGAGAAAGAGAGAAAGAGAGAGAGAGAGAGAGAGAGAAAGAGAGAGAACTGGATACAATTACACATACGTGTTTTATCGACGCGCCTTTATACTACGTGTTTTCGATTTTTCTTTGGGGAATACCGTATTCGATCGCACCGACACGCTCTCGAAGAGAATTAGAGAATTGCATCTTTAAATAGTACCGAAAAATCGTATCACCTTGCAGATATCTTCGGTATCGAATACTACTCTTAGTACATATCTTTATTTTGAGTAAACACGCGTATATCTTAGCTATCGATTTTTACGCTTCTTTTAAGTTTACTTTTAAGTTTACTCGAGTGGAAATTTTGGTCCCACGTTAGTCAAGCGAATACCGTCGAGTTTGACGGCATAAACGGCGGCTTGTCTCGTATGACAAAAGCTCGGCGCCCATGTCTTTCCGCCGTGTGACGTGTTATTTTGCAAAAGTTTATAGAAGTGAATATGCCGCAGTTCTTTTACATTTGCCGGGAAGTTACGTCGCACGAGAAGTCCTCTCTCTCTCTCTCTCTCTCTCTCTCTCTCTCTCTCTCTCTCTCTCTCTCTCTCTCTCTCTCTCTCTCCCTCTCTCCCTCTCCCTCTCCCTCTCCCTCTCCCTCTTTCCCGTTGTCCCGAAACAGACTCGGTCTAAATCTCGCCAAATTGCGCGCTGTTTACGACGCCATCAGCTTTAATCACGCTAGCGCCGGCTAACAGTGGGCGAAGGAGATGTTAAACTCTTACACGTAGAGGCAGTAAACACAAATTTGCTCCTATTAACAGTGTGCGCGTGCAGCGAGAAAGGGCGATACCGCGGTCGCCGCTTCTTCCATACATTCTGCTTCCGCGTTGACCAAAATCAGCCCGAAACTGCCGTATTACTTGCGTAACTTTCCATTCGCGGTCAATTTAGGAAAGCAACGTCCTCTCCCTCTCTCTCTCTCTCTCTCGCTCGCTCGCACGCGCTCATGCCGCGCCAGCCCTCCTCTAATCGGAAAATTGCGCGCGGAAACTGCGACAGTATGTACGAAAAAATACGAGAGTCGATGCGCGGCGCGCGCTGGGTGTAGGAAAATGTGTCTTAATCAAAAGTAATCGTCATTGGCCAGCTCCAACCAGCTCGGAACACGCCATTGTCAAAATTGTCAGAAACATTGTCAAAAACAAGATGAAGATTGAATACGCGCGAAGCTAATTGCGTGTTTCCGATCGTGATTGATTTTGCACGAGGACAACGGCACTTCCTCGATCCTTCGCGGAATAAGATTCAAACGTCTCCGAGATTGTACCCCAACAAAAGCACATTCTCACACAGCCGCTCCTTCCCACCTTCGCACACTGATTACATCGGACGCAACGACCGGTTAATAAAATAACCCTCGTCGAGATTCTCGCGGTTCTTGAAATTAATGTATAAAGGCAACGCACAGCTGGGCTAAGAAGAAGCGGAGGAGGAGACGAAGAGAAAGAGAGACAGAGAGAGAAAGAGAGAGAAGGGGGGGGTGACATGTGAAGCCCACAGGAAGGTCAGCACGTGTCCCTCAGGCGATCCTCCAAATTATCCCGGCGGATAAATCCTCGTTCTCTCCGAGGCCCGGACCTCCGTAAAAGCTGAGCGCGGTACGTCGCACGGAAATGTCACTTCTACCGAGTTTGGTAGACGGGCGTTCTATTCCGCTTGATCTTCCTGTCATATCTTCGGGGACCGACGGAGAGCCCCGCGACGTGTCTCCGGGGATCGTTATCGAGGGGACGGGAAAAATTCTGGCCGTTCGCCACGAACGAACGACCTCCGCCGCCGCGGCCGGCCAAATCTTCGCCGACTGTTGCTCGTGTCGCAATCGCGCCACCAGCGGACAAAGAATTTTACGAGGACATCTCTCCCACCTCTCCTCTTCCGCTCTCTTCCACCCCCGCCCTCCTGCCGTGTGTAATCTCGTCGTTAAACACGCGTCGGACATGCCTTTGTTGCCCGGATCCTTCCGCCCCCCTCCGCTCCACCCTGCTGTATATTCCCTCTTCTCTTTCTCCGCCCCCTCTCTCTCTCTCTCTCTCTCTCTCTCTCTCTCTCTCTCTCTCTCTCTCTCTCCACCTCTTTCGCTCCGATTGTTAGAACATACCCTCCGACATTAGATCAACGAATTCCATATTACACTTTTAAGAAGAGTACCTTTTTGTTTTTCGTTAACCGAAATCTGGAATTTTTTGAATTCTAATATTCGAGTATAATTTTTTATACGACTCACACATACAACGTTTGTTATTATTATTTTAAGTTTATATTTCATTATACTTCATCGCGAGAAGTGCCGTGTATTTTACATTTCTATATACTTTTGTGCTTCTCCCCTTATTTTATGAAAAAGTTTATGTTTTAAGGCGATTTCTCTTTAGATGCAACTAAATTTATACTTACTTCTCTCTCTTCTCTCTCTCTCCCCCTCTCTTCCGTTCCCCGTCGGCTATTTGCCGATTCGTCATTTAAACAAAGGCCCATGGGCGCCCTTATATATATATAATTACACCATATATATATTTCGTACCACCGCAATAATGAAATAATAGCCGATGCTCTCCATTACGCAAACAATGTGATTGTTCGAACGGCGTTTTCCCTTCCCCCTTTTCCGCTCCCCTCCTCCAAATCCCCGTTCCGCGTCTGCGGACCTGAACCGTTATCGCTTCATTTCCGCGGAAAATTAAGAGGTCGCCGTCTCCGTCTCGCTACGAGAGGCGGCGCGCACACGTGCGGGGTTGGCGAGACGATAGGATACGAGGGAAGGTAATGTCTCCGGAGATGTGTATCTTTGTTGGAAGTTTTCGTCTTCATTATGCATAAATAACAGACGTTATGGGCAAGTGGATCTACGAGGGCTTCTGGAGCACGTTGTAATCGGAACGAGTGCTCGCCACTCGGGTTTGAAGTCTCCGAGTTAGTGATGCGAGATGAGAGGATATTCTGAAAATGTTTTCGGAGCGTCGCCTCCTCTCTTTCTCTCTCCTGCGCGCGAACAGAAGATACTCTGAGAATCGGACGTTCCTCAGAATTCTATAAGAACGCTGATGTGTCTCGGGAGTATCTTTTAAGAGCGAGGAATATTTCCGGAACAAGCCGCCACTTGTATCCTCTCAGGTAACTCTTTATCTCATATCGCTATAATTCAGCATTTCAGTATTTGTTTGTACCTAAAGTCATATGAAGCACAAGTGACGCGCGTATCGTGTTGTTGTTTGTTATACTTCTTGATGCATTTCATTGATTTCACTTCGTCCCTTAATTCTGTGCCAAATATAGTTCCTTTCGATTCCCGTTGACTCTCCGTACACCCACTCGCCTTGTCTCTTTTTCCGGAACATATCAAACCGCCTACGCTCTATACGCGGTTCTATCATACGTATAGATTGTTTTACTAAGACAATTTAAAATTATATTATATAAATTAAAAAAGCAGAAATCAGTCGCCCGTCGAACGTATCAAGTAAAATTGGAGAGGCTGCCCCCGGCATTTGCAGCGTGTACGGTCATTCTCGATCCGACGTTCCAGTATCTGATCGCGAACCAGCGCTAATTTGCCACGTCGTCGTCATGTGAAAATCGAATTTTCTCGGCCTGCGGGAGACGGCACCGAAGGGTTTGCATCCTCATGGAGCTCATTAAAAAATCCCTCGCTGGTTTGCGCAATCGAAATTCAGCCCGGGCTTCCCTGTCAGGAAGACACGTAGTTGAAGCAGAACTGCTCGCCGGTTACATGTCCAACGGTCCCAATGGACTCCCTCCGTCCACCCCCCTAGCCCCTCGCGGCTTCGTTGCCTACCATCGCCGACCGCAGCGGCATACAATGTGTTATAAGCCGCTTCCGAACGTTATACAATGTCACGCGCTGAGTTGGTCTCCTGTTTTCCGGCTCTCTGCGCTCTCCGCTTCCCTCAACTCGACGATTTCACGACGACCCGAACCCAGATCAGACCCGAACAACGCCGCGTCTCCTTTGGAAAAACAAAAGTTTCCGAACTTATCGCCCCGAGCTGTGTGTTCCGTTGACTTCCCGTTCCCGCTCTATCTCGCGCTCGTCACTCTGGCGTCACTTTTCCGCGCAGCTCGCGTTTCCGTAATCCTCACCTCGAAACACCGGTATCGTGGTTATTTAAATCGTCGGTCTCCCCACAGAGACGCCGAACATTCAAGATATCCCGGTGTGCGAGGCAATTTTCGTCGAAACGATCCAAGCGCGCATTTTGTCGCTCGATTACTCCGCGCAGATCGTATCGCCGCGAAAACCCCCTTCGTCCCCTCGCGCGGGCGCGTTTAACTTGACTCCCCCTAACTCTCGCGCGAATTCTCGTTCAGCCGTCCTCTGCCTGCAGCGCCGAGAGTAAATACCGAGGATCGCTGCGAGGTTTGCGCGCGCTTCGATGGAATTCTTCTTCTGGGCAGATGCAAAGCGCTTTCCGCGTTATCCGCAGCTTGCGTGCGTATTGTCGCGCCTCCGCGCGAAAGCTCTCAGTCTCCGAGAAATTTAAGCCGACCGCAATTTATTCCCGCCCTACCCGTGCCCCGTATTTCGTCTCGACGGAAATTATTTACGGCTCTCACTGCAGCGTCGCACGCGAACCTTCCTCGCAAGACATTAAACGGGGGCAACTGGTTATTCGAAGCGCTCCGTGTCGTACCAAGTTTCAGTTTCATCATCGTCGTCCCGACGATAATCACCTCCGCACTCAGACGATATGCACTGACTGCTGCGCGGCCTCGCATCTCTATT
>NW_020230431.1:0-24832 GCF_003227715.2 Harpegnathos saltator | reverse complement strand
ATATACTAAATTTGCAATCCGGAACAGCACAGACTGTTATCACAATTCTCTCTAGGAATTCCCGAAGGCATAGAAGGATTAGTAATATAAATTCCATACTGTGTCCGCACGACAACCCGACGTAATTAATACAGAAATTTAATGAATGGAAGCGCGCGAGATGGAATATCGGAAAACAACGAAACTGCTCGAGCCAAGAGCGGCCCACTGATCTTAACGACAGTTGCCAGCGTGCAAGAAGGAGAAGAAGAAGAAGAAGAAGAAGGACAAGCCGCCGGCGAAGTAAACACAAGTAAGCTGGTAAGGCACCCGGGCGAAAGAAATGGGGCTAGGCGACAGAACGACGGCTAACGAGAAATATAATCATTGGGGTTGCAATTTATAGTGATTTCGGATTTTTGTCGACAGATCGATTTTTACACTTTTCTTTTGTTTCGTTTAACGGTGTTCAAAGTACCTAACCTATATTATTTTCTTTAATTGTTTTGGAACTTCTACCTTTCATTTAGTACAAATAAATTAAATATCTCGTATTAGTTCTTTAGTTTTGTTTTTATTCTCCGAATTTAAAAATGGAAGAGCATGTAAGACGCGTGCACTTCAGACATATTTTATTGTATTAATTTCCGAAAAGGCGCAAGAACGCATCGCAGCACAGTAACAAAGTTAATTGGCCGTATTGGGAATGAAGTCTTGAAAGAAAGGCAGTGTCAAAATTGGTTTGCCAGATTTCGTTCTGTGATTTTTCATTGAAAAATGCTCACGATCTGGCCGTCCAGTTGAAATCGATGAACCCATATCAAGCCATTATCGATTCAGATCGTCATAGCACAACACGTGATATTGCAGAGAAGCTCATTGCATACATGCATTGAAAAAAATTTAAAAAAGCAAATTTAAAATTTTGAATTTTCATTCTTATTTAAAATCCGCAATCACTTTAGTTGCCAACTCAATAATCGGAAATTCAAGGTAGCACTCGCTAAATATTCCCGTTATATCGTCGCTGCAAGTTCGAGTGTGTTCTTTTCACACGCGTGAGCGTGTAATCAGCTCAAGCTTTCTTCACACGATTTTTGCAAGATTTGAAACGACAAAATTCGCCCCCGAAAAAAGCCTCAGCCATCGCACGCTCGTATGCGTATAAATAACACATTTGGATTTGCATCTCGAATCTTTCGAAAGAAATCGATACTCGCTCTTCAGGTTCTCACAGAGAATGTCTAAAAACCTCCCTCAAACAAGCAGTATCTGATCTTGAAATTTTCATGGATCCCGAATCTTGTAAAGCGCAAGTTGGAGGAACGAGAATAATTTCCTTCGCGGTATTTAATTTCAAGATTGTACGTGCGTTGAGTATTCTCCACGTGCAACATTTTTCGTAGGCACGTCTCGGGACATTTTTTATCAAGCACGAGCGACGAACTTGCGTGAAAGAGCTGGAAAACTTTACGAGACGTATCGTTCAGAGGACAAAGGTTATCCGCGGATGTCACTTTTCCCATACTTATCCGCAAAAATAATCGTAATGCGGATTAAACAGCCGCGGGAGCAGCTGCGGAAGGAAAATTCATGCGGTTTTTACGACCGGTTTTTACTGGTAGCAGACTCTGATTTCTTTTCGTCTTTATCATCGACGAAAAGAAGCGCCCCCATTTTAAAAAAGCGATTATAAAATACGCGACTACTTTGTCACGCTTATATCATCAATTTCCGCTTCAATATCCCATCCTCGATAGAGTTTCAACGCACGATCAAAGCGCGAGTTATGAAGATTCAGTTTCCGCGAAGAAATTAGTCGGGGGACGTTTTGCAGCCGCGGTGGAATTTAACGTTCGCGTTCGCAAGGCCTAACATTCTACTCGCGAAGGGACGCTATCGCCCCTCTTTTCACACCGGTGTCGGATGTTTAACTTCTTTCTTCCTTATTTTCCGCGACAACGATACCGCGCCGGGGCCCTAACGAGGCAAATTCGCTTATAACTAGCGTTATCTCAAGAGCGCTTCTCGGGAACATTCCGCGCGAAGGGTTAGTCCGCGATAGAAATTTCCTGCGACCGGAGGCCGCTGTGGTTCAAAGTTAAAATTGTAGCAACAGTATTGTTATCAGGCAGCCCTGAGACGGGCAATACTGGCATCCGTCCGTGACGTCTGCCGTGCGCCTTTGCGATTACCGGTAAATTCAGTTTTCTCGATTACTCGCGCGACTTCAAGTGGCCATAATATATGGCGAGAATATATGGCAATATATGGCAATAATATATGGCAATAATATACGGCAACAATACATGGCAACAATATATGGTAACAATATATGGCAATAATATATGGCCATAATATATGGCAATAATTTATTAAATTATGGAATATATTTTTCGTTACAAAAGTCAATGCAAATTTGCGGCATGCACAATGTAATAATAAAAGAGCTCTCTGTGAGCATTAAGTCAAACGCTCACCGATGATGACATTCATGATGCCCCGTTGCAACCAGATCCACCAATGTCCGTCCATGTTCGCTGCTGGTCTCCATGTCGCGCAGCATCTATCTTACAGCGCGTCCCACGTTGATTGCTACACTTTCACCATACTTCCGCGACGCGGTCGAGATTTGTATTAGAACGGCGATATTTGCATCAATTAACGAACGTTTTATGTCATTATCGGTGGAAACTCTTTGCGCGCTGCGAAACGGACTCTATAAACTCGAACGGCGACGAGCAAGAACCGTGTGAAAATTTATCGACTCGTCCAACGGATTTTTACGGCGCTTTTCGCGATCGCGTCTGAAAAGTCGCGAAAATGCGGGAGTATCGATATCTACGAGTGAAATATTCGCGACGCGAATGCACGCGAGGAAAGATTAGACAATCAGAAACCGGTCGCCCCGAGAGAGCGCAAAGATAGAGGAGCGGGGCAAAGTTTTCACGTATCGTCCGCATTCGCGCATAGCTCCGTCACGACGAAGTTTACTTCGTTCGCGATACTTTGGCGAAATGAGAATTTAAGCTTTCTTTGTTAGCAGCGCGGATAAAAACGTGTATTTTGATAACCGCGGTCGCGATATTCAAAGGCACGCGAGCGAGAATACCTCAAGCTCAGCGTGCGCTGGCGCAATTTCTGCGCGCATTATACGCTACTCGAGACAATAGGGATCGTGATGAATGGACAATATTGCTAAATAATTCTACAGCCTGTTTTGCAAATAAAAGAAAAGTAGCCAACGGTATCGGCATTTATGTGTATGAATATATTTTACACGGACAATTGAATATTGTCAAATAATTAAATCGTTAAATAATTCTGCAGCTCGCTTGAAAAATAAAAATAAAGCAGCTGATGACGGTGATATCGCGTTTGTACATATTAATATCTCTTATTCAAATGACTGAACATCAAAAGAGAATCATTCAGTATTTTAAATCTTGTATGTAATGCAGGCTGCCGATCAAGTAATCCCCTGATTGTTTCGAGCAATGTATTTTATTCAACGTCATAAACACACACATGTAAGAATCTATTTGCAATTCGCATTGACTCGAACGATATTTTTTAGTCCCACATCCGTCATGCAGAATTTTGTTTCTCTTTTTATTTTGACTCACCGAAACGACTTGCAGTCAGAGCCGGCCACGTTCCGCTTCAATTCTGTAACAAAAAATTCACATTCGTTCATTAAATTTGACCAACGAGTGTGGGCGAGTAAAAAAGTAATTTACCCTCTGCGATCTTAATTCAAGTCGAGTCGGAAATTATATCCCAGCGCTAGATCGCCAAGTGTCAAACAGAGGACTATAGTAAACTTGTAAACTTACCTTCAAGCCGACTCTGCTTGGCCCGAATCGGATCCTCCGATGCGGCATCCCGCGTCCGCCGGATTGCTGTTGCTTTCCGCTACAACTGAAACAGAAAAATAATTTTCCCGGTTAATAACCTGCGGTAGAGAGAGAATATCTTTTATCGGGACAAAACGAAAATACAGAAATATTTTGATAAGGAATTTTTATCTCAATGTTTTTGTTCCAACATTGAAAATTTAAATGAGACTTGAAGCTTTCAAGAGAGCTGATGAGGAACAAGTTGCAAAGGCAAAGATCATAAAGAGTTGAACACAGATGTGTAGGAAAAACTTGTAAACTTTACCTTCCGACCGACTCTGCTTGGCCCGAACCGGATCCTCCGGTACGGCATCCGCATCTGCCGGATTGTTGTTACTTTCCGCAACAACTGAAACAGAAAAATAATTTTCCCGGTTGATAATCTGCGGTAGAGAGAGAATATCTATAATCGAGACGAATCGAAAATACGGAAATATTTTGATATGGGATTTTTATCTTTATACTTTTGTTCCAACATTGAAAATTTAAATGAGACATGAAGCTTTCAAGAGAGCTGATGAGGAACAAGTTGCAAAGGCAAAGATTATAAAGAGTTGAACACAGATGTGTAGGAAACTTGTAAATTTTACCTTCCGGCTGACTCTGCTCTGCCCGAACCGGATTCTCCGGTGCGGCATCCGTGTCCGCCGGACTTGCTTCCCGCAACGTCTGGAACAAAAATTTAGCGTTCTTGGTTGGTAAGCTGCGGTAGAGAAAAAATGGTTGGTCGGGATGAGTGGAGAATATTCGCTACGATTTTTTTTCTTTATTGACATTAAATGTCTAGATAGGAGCTCTTGAAAGAGCTGACGAAAGAAAATGACAATAAGAAGCGGAGACAACAGTTGTGTGCTCTCGAAAATATTCTTTTACGGATGGACATTTAAATTCAGATCCCGTAACAAGAGTAAACAAACTTGAAAGAAGCGCTGACCGAAAACAAAAAAGGTCGCAGTCTAAGAAGCGATATGACGTTGAATATTCTACACAAGATCAATAGTCTCACACAGGAATTGGGAATGATTCAGAATGTTTGATTGAGAACATGATGAATTCGAGATCCACGTCCATGGACCGTTATCCGTCTCTGTCTGGATCAATATCTTTTGTATACAACAACGCAATAAATAGATAGACAGACAGAGATTGACGAAAGTAATTGCAAATTCATAAAGTGATGATTACTAGTCGGATGATGACGGATTGTGAATGCCGAGCGCGAAATTCCGACTTCTTATTCCCGGAAAATTCATCAAACGTACGCTCTCGTTATCGGAGACCTCCCGCGTAATAAATGATTCCACATACCTGGAAACGTGACGTATCGCTGCCGGCGTTCTGTTTCTCGACTGCTGAAGTCCTCCGGATTTCACTCGCTCACGCTTCTAATGCTGATACTCGCGATTCGACCGTGCAGTTAATGAATGAGATGCCGACGCGATGCCGATTGAGTATCTCGAGGACCGACGAGATATATTTCTTTTAATTACACGAGACGGAAGTGACGAGAGCGTCGCGCACGGCTGCTGCTGATGAAATGAGATCGAATACATGAGGTGCGCGAGTATTATAATACGAAGGACAAAAAGTGTCGTCGCTCGCGAGCCGATCAACACAATCGGCGCGATGTAAACATTGCGGGCCTCGGCGGCGGTTGAAGCAAGAGAGACTTGCCTTTGAGCGTCTCTTGTTTTCTCGAAGGTTTCGGAATGACGAGGGGAATGCGAGGAGGCCTTTCAACTGTACGCGACATTGATGCACTCTATTTTTTGATTACTGAAAATAAAGAAAATTACTCTATTGAAGCATCAGACATTTGTTAGCTTTATGTTAATTAAAGAGGAATGTATACGATTAGAAAATGTGTTAGCAACTAATTGTACAGAGTGTAAGTTGTTGTGACGCCGTTTTCAGAGAATAATTAAAGGTCATGGTAGCGTTAAAGAATGGAATTTCATCCTATGCGAATTTAGTCACGCTCTTATTAAATATTAGTCCTGTATAAAATGTCGTATTTAAAAGTATTGTTTCGCATTCACGAGATTTTGTCGTGAATTCTGCTCTCAGATTGGATCGCGGGTGAATACTTGTTAATGCGACGGGGAATAGAACGTGAAAATCTTGTATGCCTCTGAATCCGAAAACGATTAGGAGAAGTGAATATTTTTCAATACGAAAGTTCGCATTTAAAAATTATCGATTGCGATTGAATACAAGGCATATTTGAAACGAATTGAATCCTTGTTAATGCGAAGCATTCACTACTGCCATCTCGCATTTAGCGCGGTGAAATTTAATGGGAACTAATACTTTTTATTTTCCCTTTCTTCGGATCAGAAAGCAGAATTCAGACGTATTCAAAATGTCAATACTTTTTAATATGTTTCAGTTCGACATTTTATACCGGGAGATTATCCGCTGCGGACAATAACTCTTCTACTTTTCATTTAATGTTCAATGATGATAAATAACATTTAATTGCATTCGTTTGGCTTTTTTTATTTCGAAAATAAGAAAATATATACCGGGGTGAGATTTTACCCATGACAACATTAACGTGATTTTCTTTGATGCTTTTTTTAAAAGTTCAAATATTTCGTCGACTCGCGGGATATTTATAATCGGACTCTCGTCACGTTAATTACGTGAATAACATGTGCTCCTCCGAGCGGATCGAATGCTCACCGACGGCCACTGTCAGTGCCACGAGCGAATATCCGGAGCGGACGGGATGCTGAATTAAAAAACAAGACGAAGTGAACGGGACGCGGACAACGATACATCATGTGTCTCCATACATGTCAAATTGTTTATTATAGAAGAGACTTTGATACGGCAATATATATTCGAAGATTTAACATTTAATACGTACTTTATTTTTTCTGCTCCTCCCCCACTCTCCCCCGCCCTTTTATACCATCGGGCATAGTCTGGCATAGAGATGGCAACTGTCATTGCAGCACGGACATAAACCGCCTGAAAGTGGATGTAGCATGGACTTCCACCATATGCAGATTTTATCACCGAGACCTGAAAGTGGATGTACTATCGTAGTTCCCCTCTCAAAATGGATGCAGATGGCGTCCTTTCCCAGTGTGGAAAGTCGGTGTCGCAGAAAATGTCGTATTGGCCGCTTTCAGGTTACTCTCTGGTTCGTGTTGCAACCATAGTTACTATCTCTATGTCAGACTATGCCCGATGGTCTAAAAAGAGCGGGGGGAGGGGGAGGGGGAGCAGGAAAAATAAAAGTACGTATTAAATATTAAATACTCTATATACATGTTGCCGTATCAAAGTCTCCTGTATAATAAACGATTTAATACGTCTGGAGACGCATGATGTATCGTTACCCGCGTCCCGTTCCCTTCGTCCTGCTTCTCAATTCAGCATCCCGTCCGCTTCGGACATTCGCTCGTAGCACTGACAGTGGCCGTCGGTGAGCATTCGATTCACTCGGAGGAGCACGTGTTAATTAACGCGACGAGACTCCGATTATAAATATCTCGCGAGTCGACGAAATACTTGAACTTTTAAAAAAAGCATCAAAGAAAATCACGTTGATGTTGTCATGGGTGAAATCTCAACCTGGTAAATATTTTTTTATTTTCGAAATAAAAAAAGCCAAACGAATGCAATTAAATGTTATTTATTATCATTGAATATTAAATGAAAAGTAGAAGAGTTATTGTCCGCAGCGGATAATCTAACATTTAATAAAAACGAGACAAAATTCGCATGAGATGAAATTCCACTCTTTAACGCTACCATGACCTTTAATTATTCTCCGAAAACGACGTTACAACTTTAACATTCTGTACAATTAGTTGCTAACATATTTTCTAATCATACACATTCCTCTTTAATTAACATAAAGCTAACAAATATCCGATGCTTCGACAGAATAATTTTCTTTATTTTCAGTAATCAATAAGTAGTAAATCAATGTCGCGTACAGTTGAAAGGCCTCCTCGCATTCCCCTCATCGTTCCGGAACCTTCGAGAAAAGAAGAGACGTCCAAGGACAAGTCTCTCTTGCTTCAACCGCCGCCGAGGCCCGCAATGTTTACATCGCGCCGATTATGTTGATCGGCTCGCGAGCGACGACACTTTTTGCCCTTCGTAATAATACTCGCATGCCTCGCGTACTCGACCTCTTTCCATCAGCAGCAGCCGTGCACGACGCGCTCGTCACTTCTTCTCGTATAATTGAAAGAAATATGTCTCGTCGGTCCTCGAGATATTCATCGCGTCGGCATCGCGTTGATTAACCGCACAGTCGAATCGCGAGTATTCGGCATTAGAAGCGTGAGTGAGTGAAATCCGGAGGACTCCAGCAGCCGGGAAGCAGGACGCCGGCAGCGATACGTCACGTTTCCAGGTATGTGGAATCATTTATTATGCGGGAGGTCTCCGATAACGAGAGCGGACGTTTGACGAATTTTCCGGGAATAAGAAGTCGGAATTTCGCGCTCGGCATTCACGATCCGTCATCATCCGACTAGTAATCATAGACACTTTATGAATCTGCAATTACTTTCGTCAATCTCTGTCTGTCTATCTATTTATTGCGTTGTTGTATATGTTACGGTTAAAGTGATAAATCCAGTTACTATGCATTATAACCGGTTATTATGCACAATAACCAACAGCTTTGGTTAATTTGATAAATTATTCATATTTTTGTAATTAAAACCCACTCGTAAATTAAAAGCGCGTAAACTGCACACACGGTTATTAAAACCCATACGTAAGTTGCAAATGAGTTTTGTATCGCGCGCTATGCGTGCCTGATTACGCGTAAGTTTTAATAACCGTGCGTGCAGTTTACGCACTTCTAACTTATACGTAGGTTTCAACAATCGTGCGCGCAGCGCGCGATGCAAAACGCACTTGCAATTTACGCGTAGGTTTAATTGTTCATAACTTTGTGACATTTTGATATCGTTTGGAGTGTTTCTGCCAATATTCATGACAATTGGACATAAATGGTTTTCAAAAGTTTCTCTAAAATCATTTTCTAAATATCATTTATCACTTTATAATAATAACAATAAAGTTTGGTTATGTAAAATAATCGGTTATAGTGATAAACTGCATGCATTTTATTACATTAACCAAAGCTGTTAGTTATGCATAATAACCAATTTATCACTTTAACCGTAGCATATATAAAATATATTGATCCAGACAGAGACGGATAACGGTCCATGAACGCGGATCTCTAATTCATCATGTTCTCAATTAAACATTCTGAATAATTCCTAACTGTGTGAGTATACCGGTCTTGTGTAAGAATATTCAACGTCATACCGCTCTTCTTAGACTGCGACCTTTTTTGTTTTCGGTCAGCGCTTCTTTCAAGTCTGTTTACTTTCGTTACGGGATCTAAATTTAAATGTCCATTCGTAAAAGAGTATTTTCGAGAGCACACAACTGTTGTCTCCGCTTCTTATTGTCATTTTTTTCGTCAGCTTTCTCAAGAGCCCTAAGTTCTATCAAGACTTTCAATGTCAATAAAGAAAAAAACCGTAGCGAATATTCTTCACTCATTCCGACCAAACATTCTTTCTCTACCGCAGCTTACCAACCAGAAACGCTTTTGTTCCAGCGGGAAGCAAATCTGGCGGACGCGGATGCCGCACCGGAGAATCCGGTTCGGGCAGAGCAGAGTCGGCCGGAAGGTAAAATTTACAAGTTTCCTACACATCTGTGTTCAACTCTTTATAATCTTTGCCTTTGCAACTTGTTCCTCATCAGCTCTCTTGAAAGCTTCATGTCTCATTTAAATTTTCAATGTTGGAACAAAAGTATAAAGATAAAAATCCCATATCAAAATATTTCCGTATTTTCGATTCGTCTCGATTATAGATATTCTCTCTCTACCGCAGATTATCAACCGGGAAAATTATTTTTCTGTTTCAGTTGTTGCGGAAAGTAACAACAATCCGGCAGATGCGGATGCCGTACCGGAGGATCCGGTTCGGGCCAAGCAGAGTCGGTCGGAAGGTAAAGTTTACAAGTTTTTCCTACACATCTGTGTTCAACTCTTTATGATCTTTGCCTTTGCAACTTGTTCCTCATCAGCTCTCTTGAAAGCTTCAAGTCTCATTTAAATTTTCAATGTTGGAACAAAAACATTGAGATAAAAATTCCTTATCAAAATATTTCTGTATTTTCGTTTTGTCCCGATAAAAGATATTCTCTCTCTACCGCAGGTTATTAACCGGGAAAATTATTTTTCTGTTTCAGTTGTAGCGGAAAGCAACAGCAATCCGGCGGACGCGGGATGCCGCATCGGAGGATCCGATTCGGGCCAAGCAGAGTCGGCTTGAAGGTAAGTTTACAAGTTTACTATAGTCCTCTGTTTGACACTTGGCGATCTAGCGCTGGGATATAATTTCCGACTCGACTTGAATTAAGATCGCAGAGGGTAAATTACTTTTTTACTCGCCCACACTCGTTGGTCAAATTTAATGAACGAATGTGAATTTTTTGTTACAGAATTGAAGCGGAACGTGGCCGGCTCTGACTGCAAGTCGTTTCGGTGAGTCAAAATAAAAAGAGAAACAAAATTCTGCATGACGGATGTGGGACTAAAAAATATCGTTCGAGTCAATGCGAATTGCAAATAGATTCTTACATGTGTGTGTTTATGACGTTGAATAAAATACATTGCTCGAAACAATCAGGGGATTACTTGATCGGCAGCCTGCATTACATACAAGATTTAAAATACTGAATGATTCTCTTTTGATGTTCAGTCATTTGAATAAGAGATATTAATATGTACAAACGCGATATCACCGTCATCAGCTGCTTTATTTTTATTTTTCAAGCGAGCTGCAGAATTATTTAACGATTTAATTATTTGACAATATTCAATTGTCCGTGTAAAATATATTCATACACATAAATGCCGATACCGTTGGCTACTTTTCTTTTATTTGCAAAACAGGCTGTAGAATTATTTGGCAATATTGTCCATTCATCACAATCCCTATTGTCTCGAGCAGCGTATAATGCGCGTAGAAATTGCGCCAGTACACGCCGAGCTTGAGGTATCCTCGCTCGCGTGCTTTTGAATATCGCGACCGCGGTCAATATACGCGTTTTTACTCACGTTGCTAACAAAGAAAATTTAAATTCTCATTTCGCCAAAGTATCGCGAACGTAAGCTTCGTCGTGACAGAACTATAATGCGTGAAAACTTTGCCCCGCTCCTCTCTCTTTGCGCTCCCTAAGGGGGACCGGTTTCTGATTGTCTAATATTTCCTCGCGTGCATTCGCGTCGCGAATATTTCACTCGTAGATATCGATAATCCCACATTTTCGCGACTTTTCAGACGCAATCGCAAAAAGCATCGTAAAAATCCGTTGGACGAGTCAATAAATTTTCACACGGTTCTTACTCCTCGCCGATCGAGTTTATAGAGTCCGTTTCGCAGCGCGCAAAAAGTTTCCACTGATGGCGAGTAAAACGTTCGTTAATAAATGTAAATATCGCCGTTCTAATACCGCGTATCGACCGCGTCGCGGAAGTGTGATGAAAGTGTAGCGATCACCGTGGGACGAGCTGCAAGATGGATATTGCGCGACATGGAGAGCGGCAGCGGACATGGGCGGACATTGGTGGATCTGGCTGGATGCAACAGGACATCATCAATATCATCATTGGTGAGTGTCTGACTCAAAGCTCGCAGAAAGAACTTTTATTATTACTATATTATTACTTTTATTATTACATTGTGCATGCCGCAAATTTGCATTGACTCTTGTAACGAAAAATATATTCCATGAATTATTGTCCTATATTATTGCCATATTTGTTGCCACATATTGTTGCCATATATTGTTGCCATATATTGTTGCCGAATATTATTACCATATATTATTCCCATATATTGCCATGTATTCTCGCCATATATTATGGCCACTTGAAATCGCGCGAGCAATCAAGAAAACTGAATTTATCGCTAATCGCAAAGGCGCGGCAGACGTCACAAATGGATGTTAGCAGCCGGTCTCAGGGTTGACCGATAACAACACTGTTGCTGCAATTTAACTTTAAACAACAGCGGCCTCAGATCGCAAGAAACTTTTTATCGCGGACTAACCTTTCGAACGGAATGTTCCCGAGAAGCACTCTTGAGATAAATGGAAGTTATAAGCGAACCTCATCGATAGCATATTTAACCTTCGATATCTACTAAAGGTATCATGATACAGGAACGCTCTTTTGCAATATAGTTCTATATCAACCCTACTTTGACCATAAAGCTCGACTTTAAATTCACAGTAGAAACGGAGATATTAACATCACAAGTTAAACATTTTAACTTACTATATCTCCTAAACGGTACAAGATACAGGAACGCGCTCTTGCCACAATGTAGTACTATACCAACCATAATCTTACCACTAATTTCCTCTCTCAATTCCCAGTAGAAGCGGAGATATCAAAGGTAAAAGTTGGAAAATTTTAATCTTCGATATCTCCTAAACGGCTAGAGATACAGGCCTGTTCCCTGCACCAAACTGTAGTCATCTAAAAACCCCACATTTCAACATTAATTACGACAGTCAACTCCCAATAGAAGCGGAGATATCAACGCAAAAGTTGGAAAATTTTAACTATCGATATCTCCTAAACGACTAGAGATACAGGCCTGTTTCTTGCACCAAAATATAGTCCTCTCAAAACCCTATATTTTCCCGTAATTGACGACTCTCAACTCCCAGTAGAAGCGGAGATATTAACGGAGAGAGGTTGGAAAACTTTAACCTTCGATATCTCCTAAACGGTTAGAGATACAGGCTTCGGAAAGGTACCAAATTGAAGCCCTTTCAAAACCCTACATTTTGCACTACATGGACGACTCTCTACTCCCAGTAGAAGCGGAGATATCGACGGAGAAAGGTTGGAAAACTTTAACCTTCGATATCTCCTAAACGGTTAGAGATACAGGCTTCGGACTGGTACCAAATTAAAGCCCTTTCAAAACCCTACATTTTGGACTACATGGACGACTCTCTACTCCCAGTAGAAGCGGAGATATCGACGGATGAAGACTGGATATCGACGGGGAAAGGTTGGAAAATTTAACCTTCGATATCTCCTAAACGGTTAGAGATACAGGCTTCGGACAGGTACCAAATTAAAGCCCTTTCAAAACCCTACATTTTGGACTACATAGACGACGCTCTACTCCCAGTAGAAGCGGAGATATCGACGGATGAAAGATGGATATCGACGGAGGAAGGTTGGAAAACTTTAACCTTCGATATCTCCTAAACGGTTAGAGATACAGGCTTCGGACAGGTACCAAATTAAAGCCCTTTCAAAACCCTACATTTTGCACTACATGGACGACTCTCTACTCCCAGTAGAAGCGGAGATATCGACGGAGAAAGGTTGGAAAACTTTAACCTTCGATATCTCCTAAACGGTTAGAGATACAGGCTTCGGACAGGTACCAAATTCAAGCCCTTTCAAAACCCTACATTTTGGACTACATGGACGACCCTCTACTCCCAGTAGAAGCGGAGATATCGACGGATGAAGGATGGATATCGACGGAGAAAGGTTGAAAAACTTTAACCTTCGATATCTCCTAAACGGTTAGAGATACAGGCTTCGGACAGGTACCAAATTGAAGCCCTTTCAAAACCCTACATTTTGGACTACATGGACGACTCTCTACTCCCAGTAGAAGCGGAGATATCGACGGATGAAGACAGGATATCGACGGAGAAAGGTTGGAAAACTTTAACCTTCGATATCTCCTAAACGGTTAGAGATACAGGCTTCGGACAGGAACCAAATTAAAGCCCTTTGAAAACCCTACATTTTGCACTACATGGACGACTCTCTACTCCCAGTAGAAGCGGAGTTATCGACGGAGAAAGGTTGGAAAACTTTAACCTTCGATATCTCCTAAACGGTTAGAGATACAGGCTTCGGACAGGTACCAAATTAAAGCCCTTTCAAAACCCTACATTTTGGACTACAATGACGACCCTCTACTCCCAATAGAAGCGGAGATATCGACGGATGAAGGCTGGATATCGACGGAGAAATGTTAGAAAACTTTAACCTTCGATATCTCCTAAACGGTTAGAGATACAGGCTTCGGACAGGTACCAAATTAAAGCCCTTTCAAAACCCTACATTTCGGACTACAATGACGACCCTCTACTCCCAATAGAAGCGGAGATATCGACGGATGAAGGCTGGATATCGACGGAGAAAGGTTAGAAAACTTTAACCTTCGATATCTCCTAAACGGTTAGAGATACAGGCTTCGGACAGGTACCAAATTAAAGCCCTTTCAAAACCCTACATTTTGGACTACAATGACGACCCTCTACTCCCAATAGAAGCGGAGATATCGACGGATGAAGGCTGGATATCGACGGAGAAAGGTTAGAAAACTTTAACCTTCGATATCTCCTAAACGGTTAGAGATACAGGCTTCGGACAGGTACCAAATTAAAGCCCTTTCAAAACCCTACATTTTGGACTACAATGACGACCCTCTACTCCCAATAGAAGCGGAGATATCGACGAATGAAGGCTGGATATCGACGGAGAAAGGGTTCGAAAACTTTAACCTTCGATATCTCCTAAACGGTTAGAGATACAGGCTTCGGACAGGTACCAAATTAAAGCCCTTTCAAAACCCTACATTTTGGACTACAATGGCGACCCTCTACTCCCAATAGAAGCGGAGATATCGACGAATGAAGGCTGGATATCGACGGAGAAAGGTTAGAAAACTTTAACCTTCGATATCTCCTAAACGGTTAGAGATACAGGCTTCGGACAGGTACCAAATTAAAGCCCTTTCAAAACCCTACATTTTGGACTACAATGACGACCCTCTACTCCCAATAGAAGCGGTGATATCGACGGATGAAGGCTGGATATCGACGGAGAAAGGTTAGAAAACTTTAACCTTCGATATCTCCTAAACGGTTAGAGATACAGGCTTCGGACAGGTACCAAATTAAAGCCCTTTCAAAACCCTACATTTTGGACTACAATGGCGACCCTCTACTCCCAATAGAAGCGGAGATATCGACGAATGAAGGCTGGATATCGACGGAGAAAGGTTAGAAAACTTTAACCTTCGATATCTCCTAAACGGTTAGAGATACAGGCTTCGGACAGGTACCAAATTAAAGCCCTTTCAAAACCCTACATTTTGGACTACAATGACGACCCTCTACTCCCAATAGAAGCGGAGATATCGACGGATGAAGGCTGGATATCGACGGAGAAA
Organism: Harpegnathos saltator; assembly: GCF_003227715.2. Lineage (NCBI taxonomy): Eukaryota > Metazoa > Arthropoda > Insecta > Hymenoptera > Formicidae > Harpegnathos > Harpegnathos saltator. The sequence continues at coordinate 9,672 of NW_020230431.1, read as the reverse complement.
GGTTAGAAAACTTTAACCTTCGATATCTCCTAAACGGTTAGAGATACAGGCTTCGGACAGGTACCAAATTAAAGCCCTTTCAAAACCCTACATTTTGGACTACAATGACGACCCTCTACTCCCAATAGAAGCGGAGATATCGACGGATGAAGGCTGGATATCGACGGAGAAAGGTTAGAAAACTTTAACCTTCGATATCTCCTAAACGGTTAGAGATACAGGCTTCGGACAGGTACCAAATTAAAGCCCTTTCAAAACCCTAAATTTTGGACTACAATGGCGACCCTCTACTCCCAATAGAAGCGGAGATATCGACGAATGAAGGCTGGATATCGACGGAGAAAGGTTAGAAAACTTTAACCTTCGATATCTCCTAAACGGTTAGAGATACAGGCTTCGGACAGGTACCAAATTAAAGCCCTTTCAAAACCCTACATTTTGGACTACAATGACGACCCTCTACTCCCAATAGAAGCGGAGATATCGACGGATGAAGGCTGGATATCGACGGAGAAAGGTTAGAAAACTTTAACCTTCGATATCTCCTAAACGGTTAGAGATACAGGCTTCGGACAGGTACCAAATTAAAGCCCTTTCAAAACCCTACATTTTGGACTACAATGACGACCCTCTACTCCCAATAGAAGCGGAGATATCGACGGATGAAGGCTGGATATCGACGGAGAAAGGTTAGAAAACTTTAACCTTCGATATCTCCTAAACGGTTAGAGATACAGGCTTCGGACAGGTACCAAATTAAAGCCCTTTCAAAACCCTACATTTTGGACTACAATGGCGACCCTCTACTCCCAATAGAAGCGGAGATATCGACGAATGAAGGCTGGATATCGACGGAGAAAGGTTAGAAAACTTTAACCTTCGATATCTCCTAAACGGTTAGAGATACAGGCTTCGGACAGGTACCAAATTAAAGCCCTTTCAAAACCCTACATTTTGGACTACAATGACGACCCTCTACTCCCAATAGAAGCGGAGATATCGACGGATGAAGGCTGGATATCGACGGAGAAAGGTTAGAAAACTTTAACCTTCGATATCTCCTAAACGGTTAGAGATACAGGCTTCGGACAGGTACCAAATTAAAGCCCTTTCAAAACCCTACATTTTGGACTACAATGACGACCCTCTACTCCCAATAGAAGCGGAGATATCGACGGATGAAGGCTGGATATCGACGGAGAAAGGTTAGAAAACTTTAACCTTCGATATCTCCTAAACGGTTAGAGATACAGGCTTCGGACAGGTACCAAATTAAAGCCCTTTCAAAACCCTACATTTTGGACTACATGGACGACCCTCTACTCCCAATAGAAGCGGAGATATCGACGAATGAAGGCTGGATATCGACGGAGAAAGGTTCGAAAACTTTAACCTTCGATATCTCCTAAACGGTTAGAGATACAGGCTTCGGACAGGTACCGAATTAAAGCCCTTTCAAAACCCTACATTTTGGACTACAATGACGACCCTCTACTCCCAATAGAAGCGGAGATATCGACGATGAAGGCTGGATATCGACGGAGAAAGGTTGAAAACTTTAACCTTCGATATCTCCTAAACGGTTAGAGATACAGGCTTCGGACAGGTACCAATTAAAGCCCTTTCAAAACCCTACATTTTGGACTACAATGACGACCTCTACTCCCAATAGAAGCGGAGATATCGACGGATGAAGGCTGGATATCGACGGAGAAAGGTTAGAAAACTTTAACCTTCGATATCTCCTAAACGGTTAGAGATACAGGCTTCGGACAGGTACCAAATTAAAGCCCTTTCAAAACCCTACATTTTGGACTACAATGGACGACCCTCTACTCCCAATAGAAGCGGAGATATCGACGGATGAAGGCTGGATATCGACGGAGAAAGGTTAGAAAACTTTAACCTTCGATATCTCCTAAACGGTTAGAGATACAGGCTTCGGACAGGTTACCAAATTAAAGCCCTTTCAAAACCCTACATTTTGGACTACAATGACGACCCTCTACTCCCAATAGAAGCGGAGATATCGACGGATGAAGGCTGGATATCGACGGAGAAAGGTTAGAAAACTTTAACCTTCGATATCTCCTAAACGGTTAGAGATACAGGCTTCGGACAGGTACCAATTAAAGCCCTTTCAAACCCTACATTTTGGACTACAATGACGACCCTCTACTCCCAATAGAAGCGGAGATATCGACGGATGAAGGCTGGATATCGACGGAGAAAGGTTAAAAACTTTACCTTCGATATCTCCTAAACGGTTAGAGATACAGGCTTCGGACAGGTACCAAATTAAAGCCCTTTCAAAACCCTACATTTTGGACTACATGACGACCCTCTACTCCCAATAGAAGCGGAGATATCGACGGAATGAAGGCTGGATATCGACGGAGAAAGGTTAGAAAACTTTAACCTTCGATATCTCCTAAACGGTTAGAGATACAGGCTTCGGACAGGTACCAAATTAAAGCCCTTTCAAAACCCTACATTTTGGACTACAATGACGACCCTCTACTCCCAATAGAAGCGGAGATATCGACGGATGAAGGCTGGATATCGACGGAGAAAGGTTAGAAAACTTTAACCTTCGATATCTCCTAAACGGTTAGAGATACAGGCTTCGGACAGGTACCAATTAAAGCCCTTTTCAAAACCCTACATTTGGACTACAATGACGACCCTCTACTCCCAATAGAAGCGGAGATATCGACGGATGAAGGCTGGATATCGACGGAGAAAGGTTAGAAAACTTTAACCTTCGATATCTCCTAAACGGTTAGAGATACAGGCTTCGGACAGGTACCAAATTAAAGCCCTTTCAAAACCCTACATTTTGGACTACAATGACGACCCTCTACTCCCAATAGAAGCGGAGATATCGACGGATGAAGGCTGGATATCGACGGAGAAAGGTTAGAAAACTTTAACCTTCGATATCTCCTAAACGGTTAGAGATACAGGCTTCGGACAGGTACCAAATTAAAGCCCTTTCAAAACCCTACATTTTGGACTACATGGACGACCCTCTACTCCCAATAGAAGCGGAGATATCGACGGATGAAGGCTGGATATCGACGGAGAAAGGTTAGAAAACTTTAACCTTCGATATCTCCTAAACGGTTAGAGATACAGGCTTCGGACAGGTACCAAATTAAAGCCCTTTCAAAACCCTACATTTTGGACTACAATGACGACCCTCTACTCCCAATAGAAGCGGAGATATCGACGGATGAAGGCTGGATATCGACGGAGAAAGGTTAGAAAACTTTAACCTTCGATATCTCCTAAACGGTTAGAGATACAGGCTTCGGACAGGTACCAAATTAAAGCCCTTTCAAAACCCTACATTTTGGACTACAATGACGACCCTCTACTCCCAATAGAAGCGGAGATATCGACGGATGAAGGCTGGATATCGACGGAGAAAGGTTAGAAAACTTTAACCTTCGATATCTCCTAAACGGTTAGAGATACAGGCTTCGGACAGGTACCAAATTAAAGCCCTTTCAAAACCCTACATTTTGGACTACAATGACGACCCTCTACTCCCAATAGAAGCGGAGATATCGACGGATGAAGGCTGGATATCGACGGAGAAAGGTTAGAAAACTTTAACCTTCGATATCTCCTAAACGGTTAGAGATACAGGCTTCGGACAGGTACCAAATTAAAGCCCTTTCAAAACCCTACATTTTGGACTACAATGACGACCCTCTACTCCCAATAGAAGCGGAGATATCGACGGATGAAGGCTGGATATCGACGGAGAAAGGTTAGAAAACTTTAACCTTCGATATCTCCTAAACGGTTAGAGATACAGGCTTCGGACAGGTACCAAATTAAAGCCCTTTCAAAACCCTACATTTTGGACTACAATGACGACCCTCTACTCCCAATAGAAGCGGAGATATCGACGGATGAAGGCTGGATATCGACGGAGAAAGGTTAGAAAACTTTAACCTTCGATATCTCCTAAACGGTTAGAGATACAGGCTTCGGACAGGTACCAAATTAAAGCCCTTTCAAAACCCTACATTTTGGACTACAATGACGACTCTACTCCCAGAGATATCGACGGATGAAGGCTGGATATCGACGGAGAAAGGTTAGAAAACTTTAACCTTCGATATCTCCTAAACGGTTAGAGATACAGGCTTCGGACAGGTACCAAATTAAAGCCCTTTCAAAACCCTACATTTTGGACTACATGGACGACCCTCTACTCCCAATAGAAGCGGAGATATCGACGGATGAAGGCTGGATATCGACGGAGAAAGGTTAGAAAACTTTAACCTTCGATATCTCCTAAACGGTTAGAGATACAGGCTTCGGACAGGTACCAAATTAAAGCCCTTTCAAAACCCTACATTTTGGACTACATGGACGACTCTCTACTCCCAGTAGAAGCGGAAGATATCGACGGAGAAAGGTTAGAAAACTTTAACCTTCGATATCTCCTAAACGGTTAGAGATACAGGCTTCGGACAGGTACCAAATTAAAGCCCTTTCAAAACCCTACATTTTGGACTACATGGACGACTCTCTACTCCCAGTAGATATCGACGGATGAAGGCTGGATATCGACGGAGAAAGGTTGGAAAACTTTAACCTTCGATATCTCCTAAACGGTTAGAGATACAGGCTTCGGACAGGTACCAAATTAAAGCCCTTTCAAAACCCTACATTTTGGACTACATGGACGACCTCTACTCCCAGTAGAAGCGGAGATATCGACGGATGAAGGCTGGATATCGACGGAGAAAGGTTGGAAAACTTTAACCTTCGATATCTCCTAAACGGTTAGAGATACAGGCTTCGGACAGGTACCAAATTAAAGCCCTTTCAAAACCCTACATTTTGGACTACATGGACGACCCTCTACTCCCAGTAGAAGCGGAGATATCGACGGATGAAGGCTGGATATCGACGGAGAAAGGTTAGAAAACTTTAACCTTCGATATCTCCTAAACGGTTAGAGATACAGGCTTCGGACAGGTACCAAATTAAAGCCCTTTCAAAACCCTACATTTTGGACTACATGGACGACTCTCTACTCCCAATAGAAGCGGAGATATGAAGGCTGGATATCGACGGAGAAAGGTTAGAAAACTTTAACCTTCGATATCTCCTAAACGGTTAGAGATACAGGCTTCGGACAGGTACCAAATTAAAGCCCTTTCAAAACCCTACATTTTGGACTACATGACGACCCTCTACTCCCAGTAGAAGCGGAGATATCGACGGAGATATCGACGGAGAAAGGTTGGAAAACTTTAACCTTCGATATCTCCTAAACGGTTAGAGATACAGGCTTCGGACAGGTACCAAATTAAAGCCCTTTCAAAACCCTACATTTTGGACTACATGGACGACCTCTACTCCCAGTAGAAGCGGAGATATCGACGGAGAAAGGTTGGAAAACTTTAACCTTCGATATCTCCTAAACGGTTAGAGATACAGGCTTCGGACAGGTACCAAATTAAAGCCCTTTCAAAACCCTACATTTTGGACTACATGGACGACCTCTACTCCCAGTAGAAGCGGAGATATCGACGGATGAAGGCTGGATATCGACGGAGAAAGGTTGGAAAACTTTAACCTTCGATATCTCCTAAACGGTTAGAGATACAGGCTTCGGACAGGTACCAAATTAAAGCCCTTTCAAAACCCTACATTTTGACTACATGGACGACTCTCTACTCCCAGTAGAAGCGGAGATATCGACGGAGAAAGGTTGGAAAACTTTAACCTTCGATATCTCCTAAACGGTTAGAGATACAGGCTTCGGACAGGTACCAAATTAAAGCCCTTTCAAAACCCTACATTTTGGACTACATGGACGACCCTCTACTCCCAGTAGAAGCGGAGATATCGACGGATGAAGGCTGGATATCGACGGAGAAAGGTTGGAAAACTTTAACCTTCGATATCTCCTAAACGGTTAGAGATACAGGCTTCGGACAGGTACCAAATTAAAGCCCTTTCAAAACCCTACATTTTGGACTACATGGACGACTCTCTACTCCCAGTAGAAGCGGAGATATCGACGGAGAAAGGTTGGAAAACTTTAACCTTCGATATCTCCTAAACGGTTAGAGATACAGGCTTCGGACAGGTACCAAATTAAAGCCCTTTCAAAACCCTACATTTTGGACTACATGGACGACTCTCTACTCCCAGTAGAAGCGGAGATATCGACGGATGAAGCTGGATATCGACGGAGAAAGGTTGGAAAACTTTAACCTTCGATATCTCCTAAACGGTTAGAGATACAGGCTTCGGACAGGTACCAAATTAAAGCCCTTTCAAAACCCTACATTTTGGACTACATGGACGACTCTACTCCCAGTAGAAGCGGAGATATCGACGGAGAAAGGTTGGAAAACTTTAACCTTCGATATCTCCTAAACGGTTAGAGATACAGGCTTCGGACAGGTACCAAATTAAAGCCCTTTCAAAACCCTACATTTTGGACTACATGGACGACTCTCTACTCCCAGTAGAAGCGGAGATATCGACGGAGAAAGGTTGGAAAACTTTAACCTTCGATATCTCCTAAACGGTTAGAGATACAGGCTTCGGACAGGTACCAAATTAAAGCCCTTTCAAAACCCTACATTTTGACTACATGGACGACTCTCTACTCCCAGTAGAAGCGGAGATATCGACGGATGAAGGCTGGATATCGACGGAGAAAGGTTGGAAAACTTTAACCTTCGATATCTCCTAAACGGTTAGAGATACAGGCTTCGGACAGGTACCAAATTAAAGCCCTTTCAAAACCCTACATTTTGGACTACATGGACGACCTCTACTCCCAGTAGAAGCGGAGATATCGACGGATGAAGGCTGGATATCGACGGAGAAAGGTTGGAAAACTTTAACCTTCGATATCTCCTAAACGGTTAGAGATACAGGCTTCGGACAGGTACCAAATTAAAGCCCTTTCAAAACCCTACATTTTGACTACATGACGACTCTCTACTCCCAGTAGAAGCGGAGATATCGACGGAGAAAGGTTGGAAAACTTTAACCTTCGATATCTCCTAAACGGTTAGAGATACAGGCTTCGGACAGGTACCAAATTAAAGCCCTTTCAAAACCCTACATTTTGGACTACATGGACGACTCTACTCCCAGTAGAAGCGGAGATATCGACGGAGAAAGGTTGGAAAACTTTAACCTTCGATATCTCCTAAACGGTTAGAGATACAGGCTTCGGACAGGTACCAAATTAAAGCCCTTTCAAAACCCTACATTTTGGACTACATGGACGACTCTCTACTCCCAGTAGAATCGCGGAGATATCGACGGAGAAAGGTTGGAAAACTTTAACCTTCGATATCTCCTAAACGGTTAGAGATACAGGCTTCGGACAGGTACCAAATTAAAGCCCTTTCAAAACCCTACATTTTGGACTACATGGACGACCCTCTACTCCCAGTAGAAGCGGAGATATCGACGGATGAAGGCTGGATATCGACGGAGAAAGGTTGGAAAACTTTAACCTTCGATATCTCCTAAACGGTTAGAGATACAGGCTTCGGACAGGTACCAAATTAAAGCCCTTTCAAAACCCTACATTTTGGACTACATGGACGACTCTCTACTCCCAGTAGAAGCGATGAGATATCGACGGAGAAAGGTTGGAAAACTTTAACCTTCGATATCTCCTAAACGGTTAGAGATACAGGCTTCGGACAGGTACCAAATTAAAGCCCTTTCAAAACCCTACATTTTGGACTACATGGACGACCTCTACTCCCAGTAGAAGCGGAGATATCGACGGATGAAGATGGATATCGACGGAGAAAGGTTGGAAAACTTTAACCTTCGATATCTCCTAAACGGTTAGAGATACAGGCTTCGGACAGGTACCAAATTAAAGCCCTTTCAAAACCCTACATTTTGGACTACATGGACGACCTCTACTCCCAGTAGAAGCGGAGATATCGACGGATGAAGGCTGGATATCGACGGAGAAAGGTTGGAAAACTTTAACCTTCGATATCTCCTAAACGGTTAGAGATACAGGCTTCGGTACCAAATTAAAGCCCTTTCAAAACCCTACATTTTGGCCTAATGACGACTCTCTACTCCCAGTAGAAGCGGAGATATCAACGGAGAAAGTTGGAAAACTTTAACCTTCGATATCTCCTAAACGGTTAGAGATACAGGCTGGTTCGGCACCAAATTAAAGCCCTTTCAAAACCCTACATTTTGCCTAATGACGACTCTCTACTCCCAGTAGAAGCGGAGATATCGACGGAGAAAGGTTGGAAAACTTTAACCTTCGATATCTCCTAAACGGTTAGAGATACAGGCCTGGTTCTGGCACCAAATTAAAGCCTCTTTCAAAACCCTACATTTTGCCGTAATGGACGACTCTCTACTCCCAGTAGAAGCGGAGATATCAACGGAGAAAGCTTGGAAAACTTTAACCTTCGATATCTCCTAAACGGTTAGAGATACAGGCCTGGTTCTGGCACCAAATTAAAGTCCTCTCAAAACCCTACATTTTGCCGTAAGTGACGACTCTCTACTCCCAGTAGAAGCGGAGATATCGACGGAGAAATCTTGGAAAACTTTAACCTTCGATATCTCCTAAACGGTTAGAGATACAGGCCTGGTTCTGGCACCAAATTAAAGTCCTCTCAAACCCTACATTTGCCGTAAGTGACGACTCTCTACTCCCAGTAGAAGCGGAGATATCGACGGAGAAAGCTTGGAAAACTTTAACCTTCGATATCTCCTAAACGGTTAGAGATACAGGCTGGTTCTGGCACCAAATTAAAGTCTCAAAACCCTACATTTTGCCGTAAGTGACGACTCTCTACTCCCAGTAGAAGCGGAGATATCAACGGAGAAAGCTTGGAAAACTTTAACCTTCGATATCTCCTAAACGGTTAGAGATACAGGCCTGGTTCTGGCACCAAATTAAAGCCCTCTCAAAACCTTACATTTTGCCGTAAGTGACGACTCTCTACTCCCAGTAGAAGCGGAGATATAACCGGAGAAAGCTTGGAAAACTTTAACCTTCGATATCTCCTAAACGGTTAGAGATACAGGCCTGGTTCTGGCACCAAATTAAAGTACTCTCAAAACCCTTACATTGAAAACCACGTTCAATTATAACGTCTGGTCTAAATATGGTAGCTACTTGTAAAAAATGGTTCTACTAGATCGATAAAATATGGATCGAATCTCGGATAAAATTAATGGAAGGCAGTAAATCATGGTTTTAATCTGGGTAAAAAGCTGATTTTAGCCAAACCAACAACTTGTTGAATTTTGTCATTTTCACGATCGAGAAGTGGTGCTTTAATTTATATTGTATTATTCATGTTCTTTTTGTTTTCCCCTTTTTTATATCGTTATTTGTGAATATTTATTCCATATCCTAACTCAGGTTACCGTACGACCTTAATGCAGTTAAAAGGAACAAACTTATTAAAGTTATTTTGTATTAACAGCGCAGTTCTCATCAGCGCGTATCACGTACAGAAGAAACGATTCAGTGAACTTGTTGCTTTCCAATTTTAGACAGGCATATCGCGTAATCAGTTGCCCGTCATTCGAAAAATGCGGCAGAAAGTGAGCCTGATTTGTCTTTCCAGTCCGTGACTTTTTCCGCGTTCAAAGTGCAACAACGCATCGGCATCGAGC
>NW_020230430.1:0-8538 GCF_003227715.2 Harpegnathos saltator | reverse complement strand
CAAGATTTAAAAGTAGATGTACATCGTAGTTCTCCTCTCAAAATGGAATGCATATGGCGCCCATTTCCAGTGCTAAAAATCGCCGAAAACGCCGTGCCGGCCGCTCTCAGCTTCCTCTCTGGTTTCACTACGAAGATTAAAGTTTACCAACATTTCTCCGTTGATATCTCCGCTTCTGCTGGGAGTAGAGAGTCGTCCATGTAGTCGAAAATGTAGGGTTTTGAGAGGACTTTATTTTGATGTCAGAGCCAGGCCTGTATCTCTAGCCGTTTAAGAGATATCGAAGATTAAAGTTTTCCAACATTTCTCCGTTGATATCTCCGCTTCTACTGGGAGTAGAGAGTCGTCATTGTAGTCGAAAATGTAGGGTTTTGAGAGGACTTTATTTTGGTACCAAAGCCAGGCCTGTATCTCTAACCGTTTAGGAGATATCGAAGGTTAAAGTTTTCTAACCTTTCTCCGTCGATATCCAGCCTTCATTCGTCGATATCTCCGCTTCTATTGGGAGTAGAGGGTCGTCCATGTAGTCCAAAATGTAGGGTTTTGAAAGGGCTTTAATTTGGTACTTGTCCGAAGCCTGTATCTCTAACTGTTTAGGAGATATCGAAGGTTAAAGTTTTCTAACCTTTCTCCGTCGATATCCAGCCTTCATCCGTCGATATCTCCGCTTCTATTGGGAGTAGAGGGTCGTCATTGTAGTCCAAAATGTAGGGTTTTGAAAGGGCTTTAATTTGGTACCTGTCCGAAGCCTGTATCTCTAACCGTTTAGGAGATATCGAAGGTTAAAGTTTTCCAACCTTTCTCCGTCGATATCTCCGCTTCTACTGGGAGTAGAGAGTCGTCCATGTAGTCCAAAATGTAGGGTTTTGAAAGGGCTTAATTTGGTACCTGTCCGAAGCCTGTATCTTTAACCGTTTAGGAGATATCGAAGGTTAAAGTTTTCCAACCTTTCTCCGTCGATATCTCCGCTTCTACTGGGAGTAGAGAGTCGTCCATGTAGTCCAAAATGTAGGGTTTTGAAAGGGCTTTAATTTGGTACCTGTCCGAAGCCTATATCTCTAACCGTTTAGGAGATATCGAAGGTTAAAGTTTTCCAACCTTTCTCCGTCGATATCTCCGCTTCTACTGGGAGTAGAGAGTCGTCCATGTAGTGCAAAATGTAGGGTTTTGAAAGGGCTTAATTTGGTACCTGTCCGAAGCCTGTATCTCTAACCGTTTAGGAGATATCGAAGGTTAAAGTTTTCTCACCTTTCTCCGTCGATATCTCCGCTTCTACTGGGAGTAGAGAGTCGTCCATGTAGTCCAAAATGTAGGGTTTTGAAAGGGCTTTAATTTGGTACCTGTCCGAAGCCTGTATCTCTAACCGTTTAGGAGATATCGAAGGTTAAAGTTTCCAACCTTTCTCCGTCGATATCCAGTCTTCATCCGTCGATATCTCCGCTTCTACTGGGAGTAGAGAGTCGTCCATGTAGTGCAAAATGTAGGGTTTTGAAAGGGCTTTAATTTGGTACCTGTCCGAAGCCTGTATCTCTAACCGTTTAGGAGATATCGAAGGTTAAAGTTTTCCAACCTTTCTCCGTCGATATCCAGTCTTCATCCGTCGATATCTCCGCTTCTAGGGAGTAGAGAGTCGTCCATGTAGTCCAAAATGTAGGGTTTTGAAAGGGCTTTAATTTGGTACCTGTCCGAAGCCTGTATCTCTAACCGTTTAGGAGATATCGAAGGTTAAAGTTTTCCAACCTTTCTCCGTCGATATCTCCGCTTCTACTGGGAGTAGAGAGTCGTCCATGTAGTGCAAAATGTAGGGTTTTGAAAGGGCTTTAATTTGGTACCTGTCCGAAGCCTGTATCTCTAACCGTTTAGGAGATATCGAAGATTAAAGTTTTCCAACCTTTCTCCGTTGATATCTCTGCTTCTACTGGGAGTAGAGAGTCGTCACTTACGGCAAAATGTAGGGTTTTGAAAGGGCTTTAATTTGGTACCAGAGCCAGGCCTGTATCTCTAACCGTTTAGGGATATCGAAGGTTAAAGTTTCCAGCCATTCTCCGTCGATATCCAGCCTTCCTCCGTCGATATCTCCGCTTCTACTGGGAGTAGAGAGTCGTCCATGTAGTCGAAAATGTAGGGTTTTGAAAGGACTTAATTTGGTTACCAGAGCCAGGCCTGTATCTCTAACCGTTTAGGAGATATCGAAGATTAAAGTTTTCCAACCTTTCTCCGTTGATATCTCCGCTTCTACTGGGAGTAAGAGTCGCCATTTACGGCAAAATGTAGGGTTTTGAAAGGACTTTAATTTGGTACCAGAGCCAGGCCTGTATCTCTAACCGTTTAGGAGATATCGAAGGTTAAAGATTTCCAACCTTCTCTCCGTTGATATCTCCGCTTCTACTGGGATAGAGAGTCGCCATGTAGTCGAAAATGTAGGGTTTTGGAGGACTTTAATTTGGTACCAGAGCCAGGCCTGTTATCTCTACCGTTTAGGAGATTATCGAAGATTTAAGTTTTCCAACCTTTCTCCGTTGATATCTCCGCTTCTACTGGGAGTAGAGAGTCGTCCATGAAGTCGAAATGTAGGTTTTGAGAGGACTTATTTTGGTCAAGATACAGGCTTGTATCTCTAGCCGTTTAGGAGATATCGAAGCTTAATATTTTCCAACCTTTCACCGTCGATATCTCCGCTTCTACTGGGAGTTGGGAGTCGTAACTTACTGGTAAATGTAAGGTTTTGAGAGGACGATATTTTGGTGCAAGAAACGGGCCTGTATCTCTAGCCGTTTATGAGATATCGAAGGTTAAAGTTTTCCAACTTATAACTTTGATATCTCCGCTTCTACTGGGAATTGAGAGTGGAAATTTATGGTGATATTAGGGTTGGTGTAGGACTACATTGTGGCAAGAGCTCGTTCTTGTATCGTGGACCGTTTAGGAAATATAGTAATTAAATTGTTTAACTTGTGATGTTAATATCTCCGTTTCTACTGTGAATTGAAAGTCGAGCTTTATGGTCAAAGTAGGGTTGATGTAGAACTATATTGTAAAAGAGCGTTCCTATATCTTGAGACCTGTTAGGAAATATCGAAGGTTAAATATGCTATCGATGAGGTTCGCTTATAACTTCCATTTATCTCAAGTGCGCTTCTCGGGAACATTCCGTTCGAGAGGTTAGTCCGGGATAAAAGTTTCTTGCGATCTGAGGCCGCTGTTGTTTAAAGTTAAATTGCAGCAACAGTATTGTTATCGGTAAACCCTGAGACCTGCTAACATCCATTTGTGACGTCTGCCGCGCCTTTGCGATTGCCGATAAATTCAGTTTTCTTGATTGCTCGCGCGATTTCAAGTGGCCATAATATATGGCGAGAATACATGGCAATATATGGGAATAATATATGCTAATAATATACGGCAACATATATGGCAACAATATGGCAACAATATATGCAACAATATATGGCAACAATATGTGGCAACAATATATGGCAATAATATAGGACAATAATTCATGGAATTATTTTTCGTTACAAGAGTCAATGCAAATTTGCGGCATGCACAATGTAATAATAAAGTAATAATAAAGTAATAATAAAAGTTCTTTCTGCGAGCTTTGAGTCAGACACTCACCAATGATGATATTGATGATGTCCTGTTGCATCCAACCAGATCCACCAATGTCCGCCCATGTCCGCTGCCGCTCTCCATGTCGCGCAACATCCATCTTGCAGCTCGTCCCACGGTGATCGCTACACTTTCATCACATTTCCGCGTCGATACGCGGTATTAGAACGGCGATATTTACATCAATTAACGAACGTTTTACTCGCCATCGGTGGAAACTTTTTGCGTGCTCTGAAACGGATTCTATAAACTCGATCGGCGAGGAGTAAGAACCGTGTGAAAATTTATTGACTCGTTCAACGGATTTTTACGGTGCTTTTCGCGATTGCGTCTGAAAAGTCGCGAAAATGTGGGATTATCGATATCTACGAGTGAAATATTCGCGACGCGAATGCACGCGAGGAAAGATTAGACAATCAGAAACCGGTCCCCCTTAGGGAGCGCAAAGAGAGAGGAGCGGGGCAAAGTTTTCACGCATTATAGCTCTGTCACGACGAAGCTTACGTTCGCGATACTTTGGCGAAATGAGAATTTAAGTTTTCTTTGTTAGCAACGCGAGTAAAAACGCGTATATTGACAACCGCGGTCGCGATATTCAAAGGCACGCGAGCGAGGATACCTCAAGCTCGGCGTGCGCTGGCGCAATTTCTACGCGCATTATACGCTACTCGAGACAATAGGGATTGTGATGAATGGACAATATTGCCAAATAATTCTACAGCCTGTTTTACAAATAAAAGAAAAGTAGCTAACGATATCGGCATTTAGGTATGAATATATTTTATACGGACAATTGAATATTGTCAAATAATTAAATCGTTAAGTAATTCTGCGGCCCGCTTGAAAAATAAAAATAAAGCAGCTGATGTCGGTGTCGCGTTTGTACATATGAATATCTCTTATTCAGATGACTGAACATCAAAAGAGAATCATTCAGTATTTTAAATCTTGTATGTAATGCAGGCTATCGATCAAGTAATCCCCTGATTGTTTCGAGCAATGTATTTTATTCAACGTCACAAATACACACATGCAAGTATCTATTTGCAATTCGCATTGACTCGAACGATATTTTTTAGTCCCACATCCGTCATGCAGAATTTTGTTTCTCTTTTCATTTTGACTCACCGAAACGACTTGCAGTCAGAGCCGGCCACGTTCCGCTTCAACTCTGTAACAAAAAATTCACATTTGCTCATCAATTTGACCAACGAGTGCGGGCGAGTAAAAGAGTAGTTTACCCTCTGCGATCGTAATTCAAGTCGAGCCAGAAATTATATCCCAGCTCTAGATCGCCAAGGGTCAAACAGAGGACTATAGTAAACTTGTAAACTTACCTTCAAGCCGACTCTGCTTCGCCCGAACCGGATCCTCCGGTGCGGCATCCGCGTCCACCGGATTGCTGTTGCTTTCCGCAACAACTGAAACAGAAAAAAATATTTTCCCGGTTGATAACCTGCGGTAGAGAGAGAATATCTTTGATCGGGACCAATCGAAAATACGGATATATTTTGATACGGAATTTTTATCTTTATATTTTTTGTTCCAACATTGAAAATTTAAATGGGACTTGAAGCTTTCAAGAGAGCTGATGAGGAACAAGTTACAAAGGCAAAGATCGTAAAGAGTTGAATACAGATGTGTAGGAAACTTGTAAACTTTACCTTCCGGCCGACCCTGCTCTGCCCGAACCGGATCCTCCGGTGCGGCATCCGCGTCTGCCGGACTTGCTTCCCGCAACGTCTGGAACAAAAATTTAGCGTTCTTGATTGGTAAGCTGCGGTAGAGAAAAAATGGTTGGTCGGGATGAGTGGAGAATATTCGCTACGATTTTTTTTCTTTATTGACATTGGAATATCTAGATAGGAGCTCTTGAAAGAGCTGACGAAAGAAAATGACAATAAGAAGCGGAGACAACAGTTGTGTGCTCTCGAAAATATTCTTTTAACGGATGGACATTTAAATTCAGATCCCGTAACAAGAGTAAACAAACTTGAAAGAAGCGCTGACCGAAAACAAAAAAGGTCGCAGTCTAAGAAGCGATATGACGTTGAATATTCTACACAGACCAATATTCTCACACAGGAATTGGGAATGATTCAGAATGTTTGATTGAGAACATGATGAATTCGAGATCCACGTCCATGGACCGTTATCCGTCTCTGTCTGGATCAATATCTTTTGTATACAACAACGCAATAAATAGATAGACAGACAGAGATTGACGAGAGTAATTGCAAATTCATAAAGTGATGATTACTAGTCGGATGATGACGGATTGTGAATGCCGAGCGCGAAATTCCGACTTCTTATTCCCGGAAAATTCGTCAAACGTACGCTCTCGTTATCGGAGACCTCCCGCGTAATAAATGATTCCACATACCTGGAAACGTGACGTATCGCTGCCGGCGTTCTGCTTCTCGACTGCTGAAGTCCTCCGGATTTCACTCGCTCACGCTTCTAATGCTGATACTCGCGATTCGACCGTGCAGTTAATGAATGAGATGCCGACGCGATGCCGATTGAGTATCTCGAGGACCGACGAGATATATTTCTTTTAATTACACGAGACGGAAGTGACGAGAGCGTCGCGCACGGCTGCTGCTGATGGAATGAGGTCGAATACATGAGGTGCGCGAGTATTATAATACGAAGGGCAAAAAGTGTCGTCGCTCGCGAGCCGATCAACACAATCGGCGCGATGTAAACATTGCGGGCCTCGGCGGCGGTTGAAGCAAGAGAGACTTGCCTTTGAGCGTCTCTTGTTTTCTCGAAGGTTTCGGAACGACGAGGGGAATGCGAGGAGGCCTTTCAACTGTACGCGACATTGATGCACTCTATTTATTGATTACTGAAAATAAAGAAAATTACTCTGTCGAAGCATCGGACATTTGTTAGCTTTATGTTAATTAAAGAGGAATGTATACGATTAGAAAATGTGTTAGCAACTAATTGTACAGAGTGTAAGTTGTTGTGACGCCGTTTTCAGAGAATAATTAAAGGTCATGGTAGCGTTAAAGAATGGAATTTCATCCTATGCGAATTTAGTCGCGCTCTTATTAAATATTAGTCCTGTATAAAATGTCGTATTTAAAAGTATTGTTTCGCATTCACGAGATTTTGTCGTGAATTCTGCTCTCAGATTGGATCGCGGGTGAATACTTTTTAATGCGACGGGGAATAGAACGTGAAAATCTTGTATGCCTCTGAATCCGAAAACGATTAGGAGAAGAAGTGAATATTTTTCAATACGAAAGTTCGCATTTAAAAATTATCGATTGCGATTGAATACAAGGCATATTTGAAACGAATTGAATCCTTGTTAATGCGAAGCATTCACTACTGCCATCTCGCATTTAGCGCGGTGAAATTTAATGGGAACTAATACTTTTTATTTTCCCTTTCTTCGGATCAGAAAGCAGAATTCAGACGTATTCAAAATGTCAATACTTTTTAATATGTTTCAGTTCGACATTTTATACAGGGAGATTATCCGCTGCGGACAATAACTCTTCTACTTTTCATTTAATATTCAATGATGATAAATAACATTTAATTGCATTCGTTTGGCTTTTTTTATTTCGAAAATAAGAAAATATATACCGGGGTGAGATTTTACCCATGACAACATTAACGTGATTTTCTTTGCTTTTTTTAAAAGTTCAAATATTTCGTCGACTCGCGGGATATTTATAATCGGAGTCTCGTCACGTTAATTACGTGAATAACACGTGCTCCTCCGAGCGGATCGAATGCTCACCGACGGCCACTGTCAGTGCCACGAGCGAATGTCCGGAGCGGACGGGATGCTGAATTAAAAAACAAGACGAAGTGAACGGGACGCGGACAACGATACATCATGCGTCTCCATACTGTCAAATTGTTTATTATAGAAGAGACTTTGATACGGCAATATATATTCGAAGATTTAACATTTAATACGTACTTTTATTTTTTCTGCTCCTCCCCCCTCTCCCCGCTCTTTTTTAGACTACACGGGCATAGTCTGGCATAGAATGGCAACTGTCATTGCAGCACGGACATAAACCGCCTGAAAGTGGATGTAGCATGGACTTCCACCATATGCAGATTTTACCACCGAGACCTGAAAGTGGATGTACTATCGTAGTTCCCCTCTCAAAATGGATGCAGATGGCGTCCTTTCCCAGTGCGGAAAGTCGGTGTCGCAGAAAATGTCGTATTGGCGCTCTCAGGTTACTCTCTGATTGCACACAGGACGCGGTGCTTGCCGCGATGCGGTGGGTGGCAATTTGCGGTTCGCATATTATTTGCCCAGACAGTATTTAAAACATGCGGCATGTGAGACGTTGGCCGCGTTCAGTAGAACAAAGTGATCAGAGAGCGCTTAGTGATTATTGTCTGTGATTGGAGCATTCTGTTAGATTCTTCATAGACCAGAAATATTTACCAATCAGGAGCGAGATTCAGTGGAAAATCTAGTAATGTTGTCCAACTGTTGAGTCTGCTGAACGAGGCCATTGATTGGTTACTGCGATATTCCCTAATCAACTTCTGCCGCGCGGCAGCATTGCCGCGTCCTGTGTGCACAATCGACTCAAGTCTTTTATTTCCGTCTTCTTTAGCCATTGAAGGGGGAAGTCCATATCAGATCATTCACAATATATATTCGTGAAAACTCTTGATTTGTCTACGGTTTGTTAATTATAATACAATTATGTTGCCTGCAGTTGTGTTAATTATACTGCAAAAAATATATTGGGATATATCCATCAAACCATTCAATTATTACAAACCATTCCACAAATTATTCATTACAGAACGTTTTACACTAAGGATTTTCGAAAGTCTTCAATATGGATAATGCTACGAAAAGGAATTTAATTTGGATAAAAGTTGATTGTTCCAGATACATTCTTTATAGGTAAGTATTGTAGTTAAACAAGC